>NC_092106.1:14905456-15042126 GCF_045679555.1 Salvelinus alpinus
CCAGTGCAGACAATCCCACAGGACAACATAATTCCAGCAACTTCCATTTGAGATGCTACTACACGGTGAAAAGATGTTCCATCATTTCTAACATCCATGGCTAGACAGAGCCAGCAGCGCAGAGGAACCATCAGGCCCGGTTCTCCAGTTTTCTCAGGTCTCCTAGTCACTGTGACCCTGCAGGGGGGTTGGAGATTCAGATGTCCAAATGGACTGGTGGGCCTCCCATCTCAGCTGGGTCATACCACTTAACGGCCCCCCTCCGGCCCTGGGGCCTGTGGTCTATACTCCGGGCCCCTCCAGCACCACTCGACCTCCTGACACAGCTTATCAGAGATGCAGGGCAGCTCTAACCCCACAAGATGCCCGTGGGTCACAGGTCAACGGTGAAGAGTGGCTGCTTGATCAGCAGTCTGACAGAGAGGAGAGAATAACCCCATCAGAGTCCTCGTAAGGAGAATCAGTGAATCACTCTATACTGATAAGCTCTCTCTCTCTATGGACACAATGATAAGAGGCGGTAGTCCACACTCTACAAGGCCTGGACCCTGTGAATGTCTCCAACATGGGGAATTTTTGGGAGGTACTGTAGCCTCAGTGACAGAGAGAATGTGAGGAGTGGAGTGAGGGTCTGAGACTGACGTATACTTTTTTTTCACACTACTGAACCAAACTGAGCATAACTTCAGTTAACCCAGAACTAAAGTCTCAGGTAATGGGTCAGCTGCTCAATTAAGTTCTGGGTTCATACTGTACGTGTTAAGAGAAGAGATGAAGAGATGCTGGAACGAGGAGCTCCACCCTCTCTCTTTTATGCAAGTTATGGGCAAGTCTATGGGCCGAATGTCCCCTCCCCTTCCGAAATTCTAAAGATCCAACACCTGCGAAATCGTCATTTGTCCAAATAACCACTGATGAAAACCCCAAACACCGGAACAATTGCTGCTCGTTAGCTATCAGTGTCCATAGTATAAAGACAGATTCCCGGTACCATTTATGTTTAAGTAGTCTGTCCACGAGAGATTAAGCCAAGCACTGCTGAGCTGCACTGGTTAGCCATCCACTATAATTACTGAAATTGTGCTGGGGTCAGCCAACAGGCATTAGACTAGAGGAAGATGGTAGCTGTGGCATGTTGATGTGCTTTCATGTGTGAGAGGGCTGATGAGGATGCAGGTGTGTCCGCAGGGACATATAGACGGACATCCCGGGTTACGGAGGGCAGACGGTGTAGGGCAGCAGGGCAAACAGAGCAACGGGGACTGCCCCTGCCAGAGAAGCTAGCGTGTGCTATCTCTCACCACTGGGAAAGGTCAGAGCATAGTAGCCGTCTCACACATATACCGTAAACTGGCTGGTAAGAGCAATCATCTCATAATTGATACTCTCACTCACACAGAAACATGGTCCAATACTTGCTCAGCTCACTCTCAAAAACATGTTCTGATAGACAGTACATTAACATTCAAGCATGCAACAATACCCAGTGCATCATACACTGAGTGTACACAGCATCATACACTGAGTGTACACAGCATTAGGAACACCTTCCTAACATTGAGTTGCCCCCCCCCCCCCCCCCCCTTTGCTTGCCTTCAGAACAGCCTCAATTTGTCGGGGTATGGAGTCCACAAGGTGTCGAATGCGTTCCATAGGGATGTTGGCCCATGTTGACGCCAATAATTCCCACAGTTGTGTCAAGTTCTTGATACACTCAAACCGGTGAGCCTGGCACTTACTACCATACCCTGTTCAAAGGCACTTAAATATTTTGTCTTGCCCATTCACCCTCTGAATGGCACACATACACAATCCATGTCTCAATAAGGGATCATAGCTTTCACCTGGATTCACCTGGTCAGTTCCTAATGTTTTGTGCACTCAGTGTAGATAGGCATTATTATATACAGATATAGACAAACACACAGATACACACAAACACAGACCATGACACAGACGAGGAAACACACACACACACAACCAGGCTTAACCCTCTCAGCCGGCTTGGCCCTCAGCCCCTGAATGTGTGCAGCACTTAAACTTTCCCCTTTCAAACAGGGGAGCACAAAGAGAGGAACACACCAGCGGGGCTGCCGATCATCCCTGCACACACACGGCTGATGGCGGACAACAGGCAGGTCCCTGCGCACGCCCAACACACAACAATGTCCTCCCAGGTCCCCCTGGGCTTAGACTGGGCCCGGCCCAGACGCCTAGAACGCTCTGCTCTTATGCAAGACTAGATAAATGACAATTCTTTCGAGAGGGGCATTGGGAAAAGGAGCGAGAGAGGGAGCGGCGAGGGGGTCTGTGTCTGTGCTGCAGCTGTCCCTTGGCCGGCCATGCCCCCCTCAGCAGCAGCAGCAGGTTTCTGCCTTCAGAAGAAACATGCTTCATTACGTCCTCTCTCTCCCAGGAGCAGCCAGAGGCCTTTCAGCACAGATAAGCCTCTTAGACATGAAGTAGCGCTCAGAGCGGAGTTTGAGTGACAGCAGGAAGGTTGAGCCATTCAGCGGACAATGCTTCATTCTCTGGGCTTTAATCTAGGAGGCGGACAATGATCTGTTTTCTAGGCCTCATCTCTCCTTCTCTCTCTCTTTTTCCCACAGCAGCGGTAGGTGACTGGCGGGACAGGAAGGAGAGGAAAAAGAATGGCGAGGGGTGAGAGAGAGAGAGAGAGAGAGAGAGAGAGAGAGAGAGAGAGAGAGAGAGAGAGAGAGAGAGAGAGAGAGAGAGAGAGAGAGAGAGAGAGAGAGCAAGAGAGAGAGAGAGAGAGAGAGCAAGAGAGAAATAGAGAGAGAGAAATAGAGAGAGAGAAATAGAGAGCGAGAGAGCGAGAGAGAGGAGAGAGACACTATCTCCCAAGGCCTCATGTTACCCCTCAACGGTCCGGATTGAGGTGGGAGGGAATGGGAGAGGGGGTAATGGCGAGGGCACAGGGGGCATTGAGGAGGGTGGAGAGAGGAGAGGAAAGAGAGCAGTAGGCAGAGAGGAATCAATCACAGACGTGGACAATGTGGCTGTGATGGTTCATTGGAGCTGGGTGATGGACAGGCAGGTGAGCGGTGCTCGGTGACGTGACTAACTCCGCTACGGCGCTTTATCTCTCTCATCTTCCTCGGGCCAATGAAACAGGCGTCACAGCAGCCTAGCACCCATTGTGTGTCAACCTCACCGCCTATTTATAGCATGTCAACAACATGACATGGTGCATAATAAACACTGATTAACAGAAACTTTGGAAGAACGTTCAATCAACAGTTGACTGATTGCTCATATTATCTGAATCAAGAGAATGAAAGAAAAGAGATTCTATAGTCATTTAGACTAGTGAGGACTACACAGCGAGAACGTGCCAAGTCAAGGGCCTCAGTTAGATTATTTTAGAACCACCTCACACTTCAGCCTGGTTTGTTTTGCTCCGTCGAGAGTATAAACATCCACACCTCTTTTACAATAAACAGCAGCAAAGCCGCACGGATCCATGGTCGTGAAGCGTTCAAGCTGAAGCTATTCACAGAGAGCAGAAGTCAGTGAAGTAACTGCATTTAGACTGACTACTGCCTTTATACATATGGAAACATGTCATTCAGGTCAACGACTGTAAAAACCCTTTGTGTTTCACTGACGTGTCAATCACTGGGCTACTTGCTAATCAGACCATTGCACTAAACGGTCTGATTACTCCAGTTTCAGTGTGGCTACTGTTGGACCGACTGGCTGGGTTGACACTGGCTATTCAAGCTGTTAGAGTTACTCTGATTGAAAAGAGTCGTGTTTTTTTACCTTTATTTATACAGGTACATTTTAAGTGGAACTGACAACATTTTAGTAACATGAAATATTGTAAAATCTGTTCATATATACCCCCAGGAATATTATGACAACTTTCTTACATTTTCTGACAAGTGAGCACTTAGATATGGTAATTTCACATTTTCATACTTTTATAGAATGTGTGGGAATGTCGTAGAGTAAGGCATTTGTGAAAATTCTACAGCAATATAGAGTGGGAAAGCGGCTGTGCGTTTGGACAATTAATAGACACTGCAGTAAATAAAACTTAATAAAAACATATCAGTCTTGTCCAGGACTGGACTCTAAACAGACCGGTGCACCATAACCAATCAGAGCTACAGTAGACCTATATGTAAACAAGCCATTTGCCACACAGGCCTGCCATCATTCACTTTGAACTGGACTGTGTGTTAACAGGCAGAAACAACATCGTGACTTTAGACCATTAGAAAAAGCATTCGCCAAAAGCCACAAAATACACCTGAATGGATTTCTGCAAATATGTAAATACCACGGGAGTCATCTTACATTTGGGAACTTTACAGTCCCATTGATCAAACAACCATGAACAAGTAGGCTATCGCTCCCTCCCTACGATCAACTAATGTTAGCCAGAGTGAAATGAGCTCAAACCTAACAAGGCAAGAGATAAACGCTCTCAAACTTGTAGTTGGCCGTCAAAATTGCAATGATAAACAATGGGGAATAGTTGCCTGCCAATACATGCTTGTCCCAACCCACGTTTTGACAATTGAATATGAACTGCCTGCTCGCCCATTTGATCGATGCCAAATACATTTAATTAAAAACGAAGAGATATGCATGCTAACTGTGGATAACAGTCGTTCAAGTTCAGCATAGCTAGCTAGCAAAGTGATGCACATGTCTTGCTAGCTAACCAAATGACACCTGCATCTCTAACTGTAGCCACCAAAAACGATATATGAGGGGAAAAAGTTGGACACTCGTCCAAAGACATGACATCCACCCAGCATCTAGCTAGCTAGCTAACGTTAGACTCATGTTTTTAGTTTGCTAAATAAATAGCTACATAAATAGATAAGCTAGCCTATTAGCCAAGTTATGACAGACTTGTGATCATTGCCCTTGCTAGCTTGATTGTCTTAGTTACATCCGTTTTTGGGGGGTGACCTGGGGTACTGGAACACATGAGAAAAAAAATCACCTTTATCATAAAGCATTGCATGCATATCATCATATTTGTGTAGTGACATAGAGCAGTAGAGGCACTTACAGAAGCTGCACACATGGGGAACATTTTAGTAGCCTCGGGTCTGGGAAAAATGTGGCCTTTTATAAACACATTTTGTGCAATTCTATGCAATTTTACACTACTGGAGACTTTGGCAGAATCTTTTTTAATAGCACACAAATTATCGAAATGACAGGCTGCTTTGACCCTGACAAACTGTGAATCTGAGATCAATAAAAACGACCTTGTCTTGAATACATCAATAGAATAGGCCTAGGTGTGTGGAGACACATTGTAGGATACAATACGAGGAGGATACTAGAATTGAAAAAAAATGATAAATAATGAAGAGGCAACTCGAATGAACTTTGATCTCTTCGATCCGGCCAAATAGGTTATGGAACAAAACAGACCAAAACAGAGAGGTGCCGGATCCCTTTCCGGCAGGATCCAGCTCAAATTATACACTGCTTACTCTACGTCATTGAATTTTGAGTCAAATAGGACCTCTTTTTAAAACCATTCATAAAGTTGGTTTGTAGCATAAACTGTGAATTTGTCATTTTTAACTGATATTATAATTGTCTGTATATTTCATATCTGCAAAGTAGTTAAAACACTCTCACTTCCACGTAAAGAACACATTCTTATTTATAATGATGATTGTGTCGTGCCAGGTGCATTGACAAAACAATCTTAAATGGAAACACCAGCACACTGGCATAATTGTATGAGAAACATGCATGTGTGGAACATGTATGTCGTGCATACAAGAATGCCAATGCCTCAAACATTGAGTCAATGTCTGTGTGAGAGAGAGAGAGAGAGAGAGAGAGAGAGAGAGAGAGAGAGAGAGAGAGAGAGAGAGAGAGAGAGAGAGAGAGAGAGAGAGAACGATGGCCTGCTAACCTCAGTTTCAGCTGTTAAGGAAACTTAGTGACAAGGAGGACCTTTAACCTTCTAACATACTTCCCCACCACTGATATCCCAATACACACACACACACACACACACACACACACACACACACACACACACACACACACACACACACACACACACACACACACACACACACACACACACACACACACACACACACACACACACACAACACCAACACATCCGCAAGAGCCGTCCAACATGTCCCAGCACCTTGGGTCCCCATCCCACCCCCTCTCATCATTTACATTTACATTTAAGTCATTTAGCAGACGCTCTTATCCAGAGCGACTTACAAATTGGTGCATTCACCTTATGATATCCAGTGGAACAACCACTTTACAATAGTGCATCTAACTCTTTTAAGGGGGGGGGGGGGTTAGAAGGATTACTTTATCCTATCCTAGGTATTCCTTAAAGAGGTGGGGTTTCAGGTGTCTCCGGAAGGTGGTGATTGACTCCGCTGACCTGGCGTCGTGAGGGAGTTTGTTCCACCATTGGGGTGCCAGAGCAGCGAACAGTTTTGACTGGGCTGAGCGGGAACTGTACTTCCTCAGAGGTAGGGAGGCGAGCAGGCCAGAGGTGGATGAACGCAGTGCCCTTGTTTGGGTGTAGGGCCTGATCAGAGCCTGAAGGTACGGAGGTGCCGTTCCCCTCACAGCTCCGTAGGCAAGCACCATGGTCTTGTAACGGATGCGAGCTTCAACTGGAAGCCAGTGGAGAGAGCGGAGGAGCGGGGTGACGTGAGAGAACTTGGGAAAGTTGAACACCAGACGGGCTGCGGCGTTCTGGATGAGTTGTAGGGGTTTAATGGCACAGGCAGGGAGCCCAGCCAACAGCGAGTTGCAGTAATCCAGACGGGAGATGACAAGTGCCTGGATTAGGACCTGCGCCGCTTCCTGCGTGAGGCAGGGTCGTACTCTGCGAATGTTGTAGAGCATGAACCTACAGGAACGGGTCACCGCCTTGATGTTAGTTGAGAACGACAGGGTGTTGTCCAGGATCACGCCAAGGTTCTTAGCACTCTGGGAGGAGGACACAATGGAGTTGTCAACCGTGATGGCGAGATCATGGAACGGGCAGTCCTTCCCCGGGAGGAAGAGCAGCTCCGTCTTGCCGAGGTTCAGCTTGAGGTGGTGATCCGTCATCCACACTGATATGTCTGCCAGACATGCAGAGATGCGATTCACCACCTGGTTATCAGAGGGGGGAAATCATCCACTTCCATACATCCCTCGCACCTCATCACAATCCCAGCACCTTAACCCTTAACATCTCATATCCTCCACGCACCTTCAACCCTCCAGTTAGCCCAGAATGAAAGAATCCCTTAACTCCCTTCATGTACCAACCAACATCTGCACACATCCCAAGCACACACATTGCTACCACCATCCGATACAAACAATGTGGCTCTACACCTCCCTAGCCGTACCTTTATAGAGGGATAACTACAGATGTAAACATGTGTATGCATATGTAGGCAGACACAGACTCAGAGACAGACAGACAGACAGACATACAGGCAGACAGAGAGACACACGACAGACTCACATGACAGACTAACGGTGAGGGACACACTCTCGGAGACAACCAGACAATGGCCGCCGTCATGACAGATCAGTTTGTTTATGTCCCCTGTCAGTCCCGAGCACAAACGTCCCCCTGACTATTTCCAGCCGCCCCCGTCCCACTCCTACATGTCCTGACCTTCCAGGCAGCCTTTGAACACAGACGCTTTGCTTTCTGTCACATGTCAGCGTATCACAGCCCCAGAAGAGCCCCTCTCTGTCTGTGTACACGACGGACACACCGGGCAATGAATGGGCTTCTGTTGGGGCCACTCTAATGACTTGGTTTAGAGATGTTGTCATAATCACTGGCCAATAGACCTCTGTGGCCAACTGGCCCGCTCAATGAGGGCACTGCGAGTCGACCAGGCCCTCTGAGTCCCATTCAACCCCTCCCCCCTCTCTCCAGTTTTCTTCCCCCCTCCTCTCCCCCATCTTGATCTAGTTTACAGGTCTGGTGAGGGGGAAAGGGGAATTTGGGGGGGGGGGCTCTCTGATACCCAGCCATATAAAACACACCACAAGTTTTCACTGGAGCTGGGTAATGAGGCTCACCTCTGACCCCTGGCTGATGACTTCCATACCTGTGGATGTGCAAGGGAATGTGTATGTGTGTGTGTGTGTGTGTGTGTGTGTGTGTGTGTGTGTGTGTGTGTGTGTGTGTGTGTGTGTGTGTGTGTGTGTGTGTGTGTGTGTGTGTGTGTGTGTGTGTGTGTGTGTGTGTGTGTGTGTGTGTGTGTGTGTGTGTGTGTGTGTGTCTGTGTGTGTGTGTGTGTGTCTGCAGCTGGTGGCTGACAGGGACATGACTAATGAAGTCTTGGGACAGAAATAACAGGGTGGGAATTACAACACACAAAACTGAGAGACTGTAACAGGAAAAGAGAGACTGTAACAAGGAAAAGAGAGACTGTAACAAGGAAAAGAGAGACTGTAACAAGGAAAAGAGAGACTGTAACAAGGAAAAGAGAGACTGTAACAAGGAAAAGAGAGACTGTAACAAGGAAAAGAGAGACTGTAACAAGGAAAAGAGAGACTGTAACAAGGAAAAGAGAGACTGTAACAAGGAAAAGAGAGACTGTAACAAGGAAAAGAGAGACTGTAACAAGGAAAAGAGAGACTGTAACAAGGAAAAGAGAGACTGTAACAAGGAAAAGAGAGGGGCAAAAGGAGAGAAGAACAAAGAAAGACAGAGAAAAACATTAAGAGAAAGAAAGGCTGAATGAGAGAGTCTGGCAAGCAGAGGGCTACAGACTTAGTAACAGCGGTCTAACTAGGAGTGTGTGTGTGTGTGCGTGTGTGTGTGTGTGTGCGTGTGTGTGTGTGTGTGTGTGTGTGTGTGTGTGTGTGTGTGTGTGTGTGTGTGTGTGTGTGTGTGTGTGTGTGTGTGTGTGTGTGTGTGTGTGTGTAGGGAACACAGGCCCACCTGGCTACCTAGGACTGTCACCCACTGCAGACCTGAAGGTCAGGGGTCAGAGTCTAGACAGAGCTGCATGGCCTAATTACACATGAAGAGAAATAGAATGGCACACACTAAATGCTTTAACCTAAATTTCACAGGCTTAACCTTCTAAGAGATACCCAGCCTAGGCTGTGTCCAAAATGGCAACCTATTCCCTATATATACTTTTGACCAGGCTCCATAGGGCCCATAGGGCTCTGTTCAAAAGTAGCGCACCATATAGGGAATAGGGTGACATTTGGGATGCAGCCCTGGTGGTGATTGGGTCTGCATTCAAAAAGATTTCGCATAAAGCTTACTTAATTGATTGTATTATTTTCACTGCATCAGGGATAGCGTACACTGACGTTTCGGCTTTGCGGCCCTCTTCAGAATTATCTGAATTCACAGGTTTTACTCACCAACCAAACTTCTGGGAGAGATGGTCCCCTTTTGGTGATTGGGGAGTAGCGAGTACAAACCAGTAACCATTGGGCATTTGATAGACAGCTACATAAATCCAGCTGTGACAAGATGGTTTCACAGGAGTTTAGCATTAACTTTAGTCATTAGTGCTATGTTGTTTATAATGTCACCAATCGCATCTATCGTTCTAGAACAAAGGTCCCATTTCAGTCCAAGAGAGACAGATCTGTGACCGTGATGACCGTGTGGTCATAAGGTCGTGACCTCCTGCCACAACCAGTGGCGCCAGCAGTGAGGTGAGAACCCCACAGACGGACTGACAGACAGACATCCTGTCTCTGGACACACAAACACAATTAAGCAGTCAAGACTGCTCGTTTTATATAGACATTTAAATTGCGTTCCTGATGACCCCCTAGCCTAGCCAACCCACTCCTACACATGTAGGGAGAGCAGACACAGTGAAAGTGACGTGTAGTTTGTGTCCAGCTCCACAGAATCAATACATGGCAGACTGACACATCCTGAAGGATCGCAAGACAACCGTCATAAATCATATAGCTGGTCTTGATCACAGTGGGTGTGGGGGGGTGGGGGCAGTCTGAACATGTGATAGCTATCAGAGCAGGGGCCCCCAGGGGCCCTGAACCCCAGGAGCCTCATGGCCTTACAGGTCTGCTCCCACTGAGCCTGATCCCCATGTAGCCTTCCACCCACGCTATCCGCTGGCTACTTCTCCCCACTGTATCAGTCCTATGTGTCCCCACAGGGCCACCGTCCGCAGGGCTGCATGCCCAAAGGTAATGACAAGTACACTAGCAGCAGCAGAGCATTTCATTAGAGCCAGAAGGCCCTCAACGGAACAGGGGACACCTGTAATAGAATCCCCCCCAACCCCCACCCCTCGCCCCCGCAGACGCACCCCTCGCCTCTTTAAACATTTAAGTCTTTGTCTGGAAGGTTTACATGCCTTCCCGAGACTGATCAAATCACATCCAAGGAATTAGATTTTATTGGCGGGACGATCGAATGCGAACACCTGGATCCGGGCGGAATACCCCCGGTACAAGATTGGATTAGCACAGAAACATCAAATAAAAAAGGAAGACGTGCAGAAAATCTAATCGGACCGTTGTTACTCCTGCCTTTCACTCACCGGTGTGCCTCTGTGCACTGAGCAATTACAAGTGTTGTATGCAAGGGTGGAAGTGGGGCAAAATTCAGTCTGTAAACTCATCAGTCAACATACCTGGCAGTCAGAAATACAAAATGTCGATGTTAGCATGTCCTTCTCCCAAACATGGATGAGGTGGGCAGTACCAGTGTGTTAGTTCTGTGAGAGGGTGGAGGTTAACTGGGCAGTATGATACTGGCACACAGCCAGGCTAAAGCTGTTGGTTTGACTACTAGCATTACAGCACATCAACTTTAATTGCTGACAAAACAAAAATCTTAAAATGCATATAGCTGAACTAGGTTAAAGGTCGGGTGATGGGAGGTGAGAGGAGCTTTTACATGGTTCCCTTAAAAACAAGCAGCTGAAGCAGAGGTGTCTGGGATGAACTGGGCTGTGAAGCTTTAGAGAGACGGAGAGAAGATGGAGGACCGGTCCTGAGGGACAGACAGACATAAGGCCAACTTGGCACCATGGGTGCCAGAGAGACAGATCCATGAAGACTGTATAGGGGGATGGGAGGGAAGGGAAAGGGGGGATATCTAGTCAGTTGTACAACTGAATGCATTCAACCCAAATGTGTCTGCTGCATTTAACCCAACCCTTCTGAATCAGAGATGTTTGGGGTGCTGCCTTAATCGACGTCCATATCATAGGGGTCAGGGGTCGGACATGTCGTCATGACTCATCATCAGTCAGTGGCGTCCATGTTGGGGCAGCTGGGGATATAGCGGAGGGAGACAAACAGAGACGGGACCTAGTGGATGTGCTGAGAGATAGCAGCAGGATAAATGAACGTGTTCTGCTGGGATATCGCCCCCAGGGAAAAGCACTGTTGTTTATCTCTGGCTAGAGCCAAAACTGTCGCACGGCCATCAAATTGCTCGTCAACGTTCCAAAAACTTTAGGAAAACACGACGAGTGGGGGAAGAGGTGAAAATGACATTAATTGGGTTATGAAACAGTCGTAAAGCTTGTGGAATTCCTTCTGTTAGCGAGTCTGTGTTTTATTTCTGGGGGCTGTGTCAACATGGCTGGACCTCACCTCGTCCGTTCCCGTGGTAACCTGTAGGGCACTAGGGGGCACGGCGTCCTGGGAGCTGTGGCGTTTTCATAAACAGACTTTATATTCATAAGTGGTGATTATTTTCACGGCTGCGTTTTTCCCCACTGCCCACCAAAGCGAGCCGCCTTCCCCACTGCCAAAATTTAAAAAACAATGCCAGCATTAAATTATCCAATAGGGTTCTCAATCAAACCAGAGTGTGAATGTGTCTGTGTGGTGTGTATGTGTGTGTGAGGATGGGCAGTATTTCATTGTGCACAACAGTGTGTGTGTGTCTGGGGGGGGCATATTTCTCAGAGCACAGCGCCCGAGGAATACCTCCATCTCTCAGTGCCTGACAGCCTCCCCAGAACTGACCTTCAGTTCCATAACTACCTCTTCTCTCCTGCTCTCTCCTGCCTCTCTCCCTCCCTCCCTCTCTTCCTGGTACCCGTAGCAGCCTTTGTCATTGATCGCTGATGCGATTGGCTGCCCACATGCTCAGTAATGACATGCCCGGTCGCACAGATTAAACTGTCAGCTGTCGGCAATTGATGGGCGGGCAGAGGGTCCGTGGGCAGACACGCCACCTGCAGCACTCCGCCCTGCCCAGCTCTGCACTGCCCATTCCTGCTATGCTTAAACCTGTACTGCTAAAGCATGCCCTGCTCAGCCCTGCCATGCTCGGCCCTACCCCGACTTACCCTGCCAAACCGTAGGTGTGTGATGAGCCATGCCAGGCCGTCACCCCAACAACCCCATTATTACTGCCTCCCTCCCTCCCTCCCACCCACCCCAACCCAACCCAACCCAGGCCTACGGCGATCCTCCCCACTGCGACCCTCAGTCTGGGAGAGAGGGAGGAAACGGAGGGAGGGAGAACAAGTAGAGCTGGAAATTGAGAGTGGAAAGGGGAGGAGCAAGCTGGTGAGATATTGTAGGAACAAAACGAGGAAGAATGTACAGAAAGAGAGAGGTGGTAAAATTAAAAGTGTATGAGCTTGCCTGTGTGTGAGTGTGCATGCCTGCATATGTGTTGTCTTGGGACAGTGGTGGGATGAGCAGCTAGGCTAGGCCAACCTCCAGTCTGTGGGCTGGGTTGAGTTGAGCGCTCACGCGGCGGCCCCGTGTTGTGCTTGGCTGGCGGTTTGCTAACTGTCAGCGCAGTATCTCTTTACACTGATGAATGGGAAGTTTCCAGGCCGTTCCCAAAGCCTCCACTCCCCCATTCAGACGCTTCATCCACGGGAACGGGCAAGAAAACAAGGTCTCCTACGCCCTGCCAGCGTCCCTTAGGGGCCAGGGCCCAGACTGAAGCGGGACGGGGGTTAAATTTAAACTGGCCCTTGGAGACAGAAAGACAGAGGAGGAGCCGTGCTGCTGCTCCAGTTTCAACTGTTCTGCCTGCGGCTATGGAACCCTGACCTGTTCACCGGACGTGCTACCTGTCCCAGACCTGCTGTTTTCAACTCTCTAGAGACAGCAGGAGCGGTAGAGATACTCTCAATGATCGGCTATGAAAAGCCAACTGACATTTACTCCTGAGGTGCTGACTTGCTGCACCCTCGACAACTACTGTGATTATTATTATTTGACCATGCTGGTCATTTATGAACATTTGAACATCTTGGCCATGTTCTGTTATAATCTCCACCCAGCACAGCCAGAAGAGGACTGGCCACTCATAGCCTCGTTCCTCTCTAGGTTTCTTCCTAGGTTTTGGCCTTTCTAGGGAGTTTTTCCTAGCCACCGTGCTTCTACACCTGCATTGCTTGCTGTTTGGGGTTTTAGGCTGGGTTTCTGTACAGCACTTTGAGATATTAGCTGATGTAAGTAGGGCTATATGAATACATTTGATTTGATTTGAAAGAGACACAGAATGAAACAGTGAGAGAGAGAGAGAGAGAGAGAGAGAGAGAGAGAGAGAGAGAGAGAGAGAGAGAGAGAGAGAGAGAGAGAGAGAGAGAGAGAGAGAGAGAGAGAGAGAGAGAGAGAGGGAGACAGAGAGAAACAGAGAGAGAATGAGAGGCTGAGAATGAGTGCAGGCTTTTGAAGAATAATAGTCTTCTGAGCAGAGGGAAACATGTGAATGTCCCCGGTGTAAGGGTTTGGGTTGGGTATGTGAGCCAGAGATAAAATCGATTAGCTTCTCCAGTGACCCGGTGAACACAGGGGGTCCTGGTCCAGCCTGGGCCCTGACAGAGACATCCAGGCCTGGGGCCTCCAGAGGCCCCTACGGGCCCACTGTCTCCTGGTTCTGTGGACGCTGGGGTGAACAAGTGGTCCCCTCCTGTCAAACTGAGCCCCCAAGCAAAGAAGAAAGACATTACCTCACCACTTCACTGCTCTCTGATTCCGAGAGAGATGGGGGGATAGAGGATGGGGAGAGAGAGAGAGATGGGGGATAGAGGATGGGGAGAGAGAGAGAGGGAGAGATAGATAGAGATAGAGAAAAAGTGTTGACTCAGAGTTTAAACAGGGAGGAAGAGGAGAAAGGGAAAGGGAGTTGGGCCTGTGTGTCTGTTCCAGAACTGTAGTCCACAATCCCTCTCTACTCGACCCAAAGCTGCAACTGTTCCCCAATCTGTACAGCCAGGTCACCCATGATACAAGACAGTATTCAACGTCCATCCATGTCTGAGGACGTCGGGAGATGATGTAGAAATCGGCCATTAGGGGCAACAGTGAGCGCAGTTACTTTCAAGTAGGTTTCCGTTCTGCTAAAGTGTTGTGGACAGGAATGGTGGATGGGTGTAAGCATGTGCCTCTAAATCCAAAGGTTGCAAGTTCAAATCCATCGACAGAAATACATTTTTGTTTTAAGCCTATCCCAAACCTTAACCCTTATCTTAAACATTCAAAGTTAATGCTCAACCTTAAGATTTGAGTTGATACCCACACTTTAAGGTTAAAAACGTCGCAATTTGATGTTTGCAAGAACTTCGAAATGTGAAGTTTGAGAAACATGGCTGAACGTCTAATTCTGAGGTGAGACTGTGAGAGCAAGTTGATCTGTAGCCTAAGCACCGAGCTTCTCCACTCACACCACACCAAGGCCTCGCTCCACTCACATCACATGACAACCCCTTTAAAGACAGACCTCTTAAAAGAGCACACCTTTTCTTCCCAGCTCATTGTCAACGATCTGACCTTTGGGTTCACTGAGTGGAAAACAGTGTCTGTGTCAGTTAGCTGCAGCTTTCCAAGCAGTGTTAGAATAATATTGCCACAGGGCCGGGAGGGATGCTAACGTTAATCAAAACAGGACATCCTAAGGAGGACGGGTAGGTTCGCTCTACCGCTGGCTTTGTTTTTGTGTTTGTGGATGGGCGACAATCCCAGGAAGCACAGAGAGAGGCTCATCAAAGCACCGAGCGGGGGCCAACGGCCACGCGTTTGGCTGGAATGCACCTCGGAAAGGAATATCCACTGTCTCTATTGTTCTCCAATTTTTCCCTCAGTCTCATCATCCCAATCACATTGCTGCATTGCCGCGGGATGTCCAGTAAACCGCCAGGTACATACACAGCGCTAATCAGCCAGCCCCGCATTCCTTTCAACAAGCACATTCTTTCCCCCCACTGTGACCCTGGCCGACCGTCAACACACACACACACACACACACACACACACACACACACACACACACACACACACACACACACACACACACACACACACACACACACACACACACACACACACACACACACACACACACACACACACACACACACACACACACACACACACAGGAGGAGGAAATGATGCAGACACATCTCAGAGGACAGGGGGACTACATGTTCCCGTCCCTCACACCTGAGGGCGTCGAGGGGTGCCAGACTACCATGTGGAAGTTCTTCACGTCACAAAACATCTGGAGCATTCATCAACATATCGCCATTCCAACACTGACAAGACAGAGGCTATCGGCAACAATCAGGTAAAGCTTCCATCAGAAACGACCCGGGCTTTGATCACGTCTTCCTCCCCTCATCTCTCCTGCCCTGAGGGGTCAGAGGTCACCGGTTAATGAGGTTCCAGGCTGGATAGTGGGGGCTTGGTGTGGCTGAGAAGAAAAGTGTACACTACAGCCCCCCCCCCCATCCTCCCTCTCACCATTCCTTCTCAGCTACAGATGGGCATGACCTGATCTCTTTTTCTCCCTCTTTCTTTCCTCCCCTGAGTTAATGAGCTGCAGCCCTGGAGCGCTCCCCAAAACCCGCCCTCAAATCCGTCCCCGCCTGTCGGGAGATCCCACTGCGCTGGAACACTGTTATCGGCGTTCTCACAAAGCGATTGTTGGATAATTCCTGTTTGTGGCTGTGATCCAATCCGGTATGAGAAAGAAAGGACCCGCTCTGTCGGTAGCACTCCCAATATTTCACAACAGAGACATTATTAAGAACAACATACAAAAACGCAGACAAACGGAGACATATGCAAGCACACACACTGTTGTAAGCATGCACACCCACATCATACACACTGTCTGGCCGTACACACCTTAGCACACCAGCCAAACCCTATATATATGAGGGATGTAGCCTACTGTACTGTAGAGGGAGTGAGAGAGAGAGTTCACTTGTTGTTCACACATGAACAAGCTCACATACAGTGCATTTGGATATTCAGACCCCTTCACTTTTTCCACATTTTGTTACGTTACAGCCTTATTCTAAAATGGATTAAATAAACTTTTTTCCTCAACAATCTACACACAATACCCCATAATGACATCACAATACCCCATAATGACATCACGATACCCCATAATGACATCACAATACCCCATAATGACAAAGCAAAAACTGTTTTTAGACTTTTTTGTTTTATGAAAGAAAAACAGAAGTACCTTATTTATGTAAGCATTCAGACCCTTTGCTATGAGACTAAATTGAGCTCAGGTGCATCCTGTTTCCATTGATCATCCTTGAGATGTTTCTACAACTTGATTAGAGTCCACCTGTGGTAAATTCAATTGATTGAACATGACCTGCACAAACCTGTCTATATAAGGTCCTACAGTTGACAGTGCATGTCAGAGAAAAATTCAAACCATGAGGTCGAAGGAATTGTCTGTAGAGCTCTGAGACAGGATTGTGTCGAGGCACAAATCTGGGGAAGGGTACCAAAACATTTCTGCAGCATTGAAGGTCCCCAAGAACACAGTGGCCTCCATCATTCTTAAATGGAAGATGTTTGAAACCACCAAGACTCTTCCTAGAGCTGGCCGCCCAGACAAACTGAGCAATCAGGGGAGAAGGGCCATGGTCAGGGAGGTGACCAAGAACCTAATGGTGACTCTGACAGAGCTCCAGTTCCTCTGTGGAGATGGGAGAACCTACCAGAAGGACAACCATCTCTGTAGCACTCCACCAATCACCCCTTTATGGTAGAGTGGCCAGACGGAAGCCATTCCTCAGTAAAAGGCACATGAAAGCCCACTTGGAGTTTGCCAAAAGGCACCTAATGACTCTCAGACCATGAGAAACAAGATTATCTGGTCTGATGAAACCAAGATTAAACTCTTTGGCCTGAATGCCAAGCGTCATGTCTGGAGGAAACCAGGCACCGCTCATCACCTGGCCAATACCATTCCCACAGTGAAGCATGGTGGTGGCAGCATCATGCTGTGGGGATGTTTTTCAGCGGCAGGGACTGGGTGACTAGTCATGATCATGGGAAATATGAACGATGCAGTGACGCTCCCCATCCAACCTGACAGCGCTTGAAAGGATCTGCAGAGACGAATAGGAGAAACGCCACAAATACAGGTGTGCCAAGCTTGTAGAGTCATACTCGAGGCTGTAATCGCTGTCAAAGGTGCTTCAACAATATACTGAGTAAAGGGTCTGAATAGTTATGTAAATATGATATTTTTAATACATTGGCAAACATTTCTAAAAACCTGTTTTTGCTTTGTCACTATGGGGAATTGTATGTAGATTGATGAGGAAAAACAACTATTTAATCAATTTTAGAATAAGTCTATAGCATAACAAAATGTGGAAAAGGTGAAGGGGTCTGAATACTTTCAAAATGTTCTATATTCTTATGGCAAATGTATTCGTCACATGTGCCGTTTACAGCAGGTATAAAAGTTGCCGCGAAATGCTTACGTGCTAGCTCCCTCAACAATGCAGTACACCTTTACAAAAGAGTGCAGGTGTATATAACACTCGTAGAAGCACCAGGTTGTCTTTGATTGCCATAAAATAGATGGAAGACCCTTTATTTAACCCACTCGCACCACATCCGCCCAATGCCACAACCCTCCCCAGACCAGAGTGCCTGTAGTAGTGTGAGAGTTTGGTGTGACTGTGACTGTGAGGGATTGTGCTAGCATGGTGGTGACGCTAGCTGATACCTAGCCTGGGTCCCATCTGTAATGACAAGGAGTTGGCAAGGCGGCACAAACAGATCTGGGATCCAGGCGAGCTGATACCTGCTCCAGGTAATGGATTGGAGCAGTTACATGATTGAAGCCCTTTAATTAGCTAAGGGACGTCGTTTCTCCACACGTACCAACCAATCATATTGCCTCATTAATTGAGGGGAAAGGGACTGCACCATCAGCAATGTGTCCACGCAATAACTACTGCACTCAGACACACAAATCAATCAGATGTTTGGGGAACAAACAGGAATGGAATCTATTGGAAAAATTGTGCACATAAACACATGGTACATGCTTTTCGTACATAAGAGGACATGTTTTTTTATGTTTCTTTATCTCCCCCTCTTTCACTCTCTGTATCTTCCTCTTTCTCTCTCTCTAACACACACACACACACATCTATAAAAATATGCTTAGCTTGGGCCTGCTGTTGATAATGACCTCAGCCTTGGCACCCGAGTGGCCCAGACTGTAGTCGCCGGGCAGACTGTAGCCTTTTGTGTTAACCTCCCTATCTCTAACTCACTGACCTTTGGGAAGAAAGCAGAAATGACTTTTTTATTTAGAAGGGGGTAAGGTTAGCTCATTGTTCTGTGTTGGTACAGTTTCCCTGCGGTAAACACACTGGTTCCCAGGCTTGACATGGTGCCTCCTCCTCCATCCCCCCAGCCTCCTCCCTTGGTGTTCCCACACTCTGGGTCGCCGTGCCATAGACCTACCCTCCTCCCTCCCGCCTCACCCATCACAGCACAGTGCCGCGTACACACACACACACACACACACACACACACAGAGCACATCACTTGATGCTACAAATACACTCACTTTTTTAGCTTCCACTTCAATATATAAAAAGCCGTACAAACACACACTCACAAACATATAGGTTTATTTGTCTTTCTTTAAACAGTGATTGGAGATGCCAGACTCTGCAGTGTAGATAGAGTGAGAGGAGGGGATGTTGTGACACGGTTCCCTAGGGCTACCCACTGAGCCGGGCCCCCAGGGACCAACCCGGGGGACGAGGGGCTCCTGAAGCCCACTGACAGGGCCATCCTTCATCGCCCTGACAACAACACATAAACAAACCACTAACCTAGTGACTAGGCCTAACTGTTTACAGCATAGTGGCATGGTCACAGTGTCATTAACATCAGAGACCGGGGGGGGGGGGGGGGGGTTAGAGAGACACAGTGGGTGAGGAAAGTGGATGGGCGACTCATGCAGACGGGGGCGTTGATGGATGAGGGGAACTGTCCCCCTGCACCCCCAGGACCCAATAGGCCTACACGTTACCACATTTAAACATAGGCATGCGCATACACACACACAGAGTGATGCATGTTTTTTGTGCACATACTACACAAGCACAAAATGGTAATGTTACAACAACCATACACTGAGATGACTGACTACTGAGACAGGCAAATACAGTAGCCTACCACTCTTTTCTGACAAATGGGTTTCTTGACCATTTCAACATCTCAAAGTAGCCAACATTTTGGTGGGATAGGACTGGTTTGTTCCCTGATGTGTTTCCCCCAAAAAGTTAAAGGTTTTCCTTATGCTACCAAACCATGCAGCCCCCACTTTGTCCCAAAAAAGACAGCCTACTAATTGGGTTGAGAATAAGAAAGGTCTATATTAAAATCAGACCTATACATTTGGAAGAAATATTTAGGCCTATGAATGAACAACGTAATGTATCCAATTTTAGACTTTAGGCCTATACTTTCAGGAGCTGAAGCAGGAGATAATATAAACATATTCTCGTTCACAGTGCGCATGAAATATGACGAGTTGAGACGGATCATTGCGCAGGGAGATACGGAACATTTGTTTACCGAATTTTGGATCTAAACGGAGCGGGAGTGCATGCAAAGAGTGCTGCGAGGGGACAACGACTATTTAACAGGGTCTCTCAGCTCGCACCCACTTCCTCTCACCTTTTAAATGGCACGATACATTAACCCTTTTAATGAGGTCCGCCAGACAAACGAGAGATGCCCATTGCACAATGCAAGGAGGAAGCTGACAGGCAGAATGCGCCGCGCGCTTTCACACCAACACACACATGCACGTTCGAGCGAAGAATTAAAGCTAATTTATTGGCGCGAGTTGACGGTAGGTGGGGGCGTTACACAAACTTACTTCCTTGACAACTTCCTTCACAATAGCTTTGCTCCGTAAGCACAATACGTATGAAAGCCCTGATGTCTGCGGAGGCTGCATCGCATTAGATGCTGTACGGTCACTTTCACCATGCAATGCCTACTCTTTCACGTGGCCAATCCGACATCTGCATTGGCCGTACAGCATTTACGGTGATACGGACTCTGGAGAAGTCAGGGAATGTATACTTCTTGCTGTTGTGAAGGAAGCTGTCAAGGAAGTTAGTTTATGTTTACACAGGACCTCGCGCCCTAACCTACCATAAACCACCAATCATGTCAATGTGGAGCTATACTGAGCCCTCCACATTGTTACATTTGAGAGGCACACAGCGATGCGGTACAGAGTTTAATTTTGCCTGCATGCCTCCAGATGAATTGCGTCACACCGTGCATACAGTTCCTCTGTCCACATTTCGGATCAAACATAAATGGGCTTTTAGGCCAGCCTACATGCACGCACGCACACACACACACATCTATATATATATATATATATATATACACACACACACAGTGCATTCGGAAAGTATTCAGACACCTTGACTTTTCCACATTTTGTTATGTTAAAGCCTTATTCTAAAATGGATTAAATAAAATGTTTCCTCATTAATCTACACACAATACCCCATCATGAAAAAGTGAAAACAGGTTTGTAGAAATGTTTGCAAATGTATTTAAAATAAAAAAACAGAAATACCTTATTTACATACCTATTCAGAACCTTTGCTATGAGACTCGAAATTGAGTCTCATAGCATATTTCTTACTGTGAAGCATGGTGGTGGCAGCATCATGCTGTGGGGATGTTTTTCAAGAACAGGGACTGTGAGACTAGTTAGGATCGAGGGAAAGATGAACGGAGAAAAGTACAGAGGTCCTTAATGAAAACCTGCTCCAGAGAACTCAGGACCTCAGACTGGAGCGAAGGTTCACCTTCCAACAGAACAACGACCCTAAGCACACAGCCAAGACAATGCAGGAGAGGCTTTGGGACAAGTCTCTGAATGTCCTTGAGTGGCCCAACCAGTGCCTGGACTTGAACCTGATTGAACATCTCTGGAGATACCTGAAAATAGCTTGCATCGATGCTCCCCATCCAACCCAACAGCTTGAGAGGATCTGCAGAGAAGAATAGGAGAAACTCCCCAAATACAGGTGTGCCAAGCTTGTAGTGTCATACCCAAGAAGACTCAAGGCTGTAATCGCTGCCAAAAGTGCATCAACAAAGTACTGAGTAAAGGGTCTGAATACTTATGTAAATGTGATACTTAAAAAAATATATGTTTATACATTTGCAAAAATGTCTAAAAAGCTGTTTTTGCTTTGTCAAGATGGGTTATTGTGCGTAGATTGATGAGGGGGAAAAAACAACAATTTAATAAATGTTCAAATAAGGCTCTAACGTAACAAAATGTGGAATGTGTCAAGCAGTCTGAATACTTTTCCGAATGCACTGTATATACACAGACACACAGACACCCACTTTACATTGATGAGTAAGGTATAGTGACTCAATTTTCCCCAGTTCTCAATAGCACGTCCTCAACACACAGAGTCGACCTGCAATTTTAAAACTATTATATCTTATTCCAATCAGCTTTAGCTAGTCTTCACTCCTGCCTCTGAGGGAATACTAAGCCACCAAAGCAATTAGGGAACAAAAAATAACCTAATAATCAAAATAAAACAAATGTTTTTCTACGTTTTTATTTAGAAATGTCAAATACATTTAATACAATTTCAAATCCAGTGCAAGGGTCTATGGCGAGACATTGATTTATGGACTATTCACATAAACTGACACACACACAGCAAATTTGCAAGTGTTAAAATCTCGGTGATAAGTTTAAAAGTGTTGTGAGTGCTGACTCTAGTGGGGTTAACACCAGTGGGATTGAAATTGACACCACATGTGGTGAATAAATGAAGTGTTATTTGAATCACATTTGAATCAACACTGCATGGTGTTGTTGTTACTGGACTGTGTTGAGTTCTCTCAGAGTGAAAAAGATGTGGGAGGGGCCTCATTATCATTCTTCCCAGAATGCTTTGTTGGCGGTTGAGTTTTAGAATAGTTTGTTTTAATATCTATGTTTCTGCATGCACATTGATTGATCCATTGATCTTGTACTATACACAGATAAATAACTTACATTTTCCAAAACAAATCCCATATGTAAGGGGTTGGACTTATTTTACCCGTTACTGAGATGGTTGTTCCACTTTAGATGGTTTAGGTAGTCTTAGTTAGCAAGTCTTTTCACCTTACCAATCTTTCGAAATGCAGGTTGTGGTGGGTTTTAAAAGGTTCCAATTTTGGGATATTCTCCTTCGGGCTTCATTCTGATACGAATTAGTAATCACTTCAAAAATGGTTTTATTGTGACTTGCAGGTCTGGTGTGGACCATTAGCCAAGTTTATCAAGTCACAATGTTGAGGATATCTAGACCATAACCAAAGGCCTTTTGAAATACATCATATATGGTCACCATGGGCTAACTTTTTAATTCAAACACATTCATTTAGGCAATCATTTGATGAAGGCTTCAGGACTCAAATGTATTGAATGTAATAAGCATGTCTCTGTCACTAACAAACACAGTCATGCGTGGGTATTGCTCACGTTCACGTTCACATGCTGGGAAATATGCAAATAATGCTTTACAAAACACTCTAGGGTGTTAGTTTGTGAACACTTGGAAAAGTGTTAGTTTAACACTATTTCGATGGGTACATAGAATTTAGAAGTGCGGCATGAGCATGCCTAATATCCTCTCATTGTTTCAAACCTATGTCGTTCATATATGTGTGAATAAAGCAAAAGTATTTTGTTTTAAATACATGGGTGTGCATTGGAAAATTACAATCCAATTCAGCATTCATATGAATCTTATATCTTCTTTTTGAGGATATTACAAGTGGTGCACTATGGGTCAGACATCTCACACTACTCCCTGAGCCTTTAGTTGAGAGGCAATTTTGGTAACATGGAGTTACCTTAAGCCTATAGTCCTAGCTGAGATTATTTTTTGAGGGGGTGAGTTTGAACTAATTTCCCCCCAACAAATACACTTCTATTACCACCTCTCCACCTACACATTCAACACTGTTTCAGAAAACATGTGGTCCCAGTCTACATAGTATTAAAGTTACTCTACAGGTAGTGTCACATTTTCAGAGTACATTTGACACAAACTGGTCTTTGATTTAAAATTCACACATAAATGTGTAATAATATTTAACACTGGTTTAGTTACACTCTCCAGTGTTATTTAATCACTGAATTGAGTTGAATTTACACTGCAATACCTGCATAATTTTACATTCCAATTTAATTCCGACACTGGAGCTCATTGACTCCTCATAATGTTGAAAATACTCATCCTGGGTTAAAATAAGTCAACACTGTAATTTTTACAACCCCTTTTTTACTGTGTACCAACTCCCCCTCCATTAACTCACTCCACTGTGTTTTATCATCTGCCTGCCATGCGCACATCAATCGAGATCCAGCACAAACACTCCCTGTTGAGCGACGAGACCTACATGTCTCTGAACAGAACTTATCCGGACAGGCCGCACACTGAACACATTTACCCGCAGACCTCTTATGGGGAGTCTGGGAATTTAAATATTCACTGTTGACATTGTGCAGAGCTGGCTACAGGCCAGAACGAGCTATTAGAACGTTCACATTCTCTACCTCTGACTTAATAGGTAGCCTGGAAATCCTCCTCTTACATCTTGAGTAAATAATCATATTTAAATATCGCTCAAATTATCCCCCCTATTCTCAGATTGTAAGAAATTATTTAGAACTATGCCTGGAACTGGAAGTGCGGACCGGCTGGTGCTGTACCCTGGCACATTCCTTCAAAGGAATTAATATAATATTTAGGCCGATTGCAGCAGGCGCCAACACCAGTACTAAATGCACTACAAAACCATTGTTGATGTGTGTGTGTGTGTGTGTGTGTGTGTGTGTGTGTGTGTGTGTGTGTGTGTGTGTGTGTGTGTGTGTGTGTGTGTGTGTGTGTGTGTGTGTGTGTGTGTGTGTGTGTGTGCGTGCGTGCGTGCGTGCCCTTTGCCTGGTCAGTGATCCCAGAAAAATATGCATATCGTTTGCTTTTCAAGTATATTCTGTAAATATGCCAATACTGGGCCATGTTGCCATAAACAACAGTCTGTAAGAGATCCTGATGAGAGCGGACTGTCTGCTGGGTTTATTTCATACCGTCTTGACCGATCCTCGGTGCCAAAGGCCAAAGGCACCGCAATGACACCGAAGTTCACGAGACAAATCCATGAAGCACAGGAAATAAAAAATGAGTGTCCCTGTCTGTATATTGTAGCTCTTAAAGTTCTTCCTGACAAACTTTTCATATTAAAAGTAGGCCTATGTTTATAAAGCTCTTCGACTCGCATTGCTGTTGTCAAATCAATGTGACTCATTTAAGTGTATTTTGAACGTCAAATCTAATTGTCCAATAATTTCCCTTCTGAATATTATTTTGGTGAGCATTTTGAAACACACTGACAATATAATTTCCAACCAAACTTGATAAAAACAGATGTGAAAAATGTATCTAATTTATTTAGTATCTTGCACTGAACAAAATCCACAAATACTCGCATAATCCCTGGGGGGGGGGGGGGGGGGTTCTAATACAAAAAGGCAGCACACAACATGCACACAACATGTAAACTACAACATGTAAACTGGATATATTTCTACATGAATAACACATATATCTTTGAGTCAGGGCCTCCTTTCCCAGAGCCTTCGTAGCGTTAAGATCATCGTTAGAACCGTCTTACAATGTATCTTTACTAGCCGAGGTGTTACCCAGAGCATTCGTTAGTAACATGGTTCTTAAAAAACCTTTGCACATCTATAAGTGATCCAGACCCCTCCTAGAGCAGCCAAAGAGCAATATCAGATTATTTTTGCCCTTCTGCATCACTTTACTCACATAAGATCGCCGCTAAACATAGAATCAAGATGTTTAGGCTATCTGTCTGACTGTGACTGCCAGGGTCGGCTCTAGGCATACATAAGCAGTCGCTTAGGGCCCGATGATAGAGGGCACCAGACCAAAAAATTATAGAAGATATACAGTACCTGTCAAAGGTTTGGACACACTTACTCATGCAAGGGTTTTTCTTGATTTTCACAATTTTTTATATTGTAAAATAATAGTGAAGACATCAAAATTATGAAAAAACACATATGGAATCATGTAGTAACCAAAAAAGTGTTAAAATATATTTTCTATTTGAGATTCTTCAAAGTAGCCACCCTTTACCTTGATGGCAGCTTTGCACACTCTTGGCCTTATCTCAACCAGCTTCATGAGGTAGTCACCTGGAAGGCATTTCAATTAACAGGTGTGCCTTGTTAAAAGTTCATTTGTGGAATTTCTTTCCTTCTTAATGCCTTTGAGCCAATCAGTTGTGTTGTGACATGGTAGGGGTGGTATGCAGAAGATAACCCTATTTGGTAAAAGACCAAGTCCATATTATGGCAAGAACAGCGCACATAAGCAAAGGGAAACGACAGTCCATCATTACTTTAAGACATGGAGGTCAGTCAATGTGGAAAATGTCAAGAACTTTGAAAGTTTCTTCAAGTGCAGTCGCAAAAACCATCAAGCACTATGATGAAACTGTCTCTCACGAGGACCGTCATAGGAAAGGAAGACCCAGAGTTACCTCTGCTGCAGAGGATAAGTTAATTAAAGTTAACTGCACCTCAGATTGCAGCCTAAATAAATGCTTCACAGAGTTCAAGTAACAGACACCTCTCAACATCAACTGTTCAGAGGAGACTACGTGAATCAGACCTTAATGGTCGAATTTCTGCAAAGAAACCACTACTTAAGGTCACCAATAAGAAGAAGAGACTTGCTTGGGCCAAGAAACACGAGCAATGGAAATCTGTCCTTTGGTCTGATGAGTCCAAATTTGAGATTTTTGGTTCCAACCGCCGTGTCTTTGTGAGATGCAGAGTAGGTGAACGGATGATCTCCGCATGTGTGGCTCCCACCGTGAAGCATGGAGGAGGATGTGTGATGGTGTGGGGGTGCTTTGCTGGTGACACTGTATGTGATTCATTTAGAATTCAAGGCACACTGAACCAGCATGGCTACCACAGCATTCTACAGCAATACGCCATCCCATCTGGTTTGCGCTTAGTGGGACTATCATTTGTTTTTCAACAGGACAATGACCCAAAACACACCTCCAGGATGTTAAAGAGCTATTTGACCAAGAAGGAGAGTGATGGAGTGCTGTATCAGATGACTTCGCCTCCACAATTACCTGACCTCAACCCAGTTGAGATGGTTTGGTATGATTTGCACCGCAGAGTCCAAGGAAAAGCAGCTAACAAGTGCTCAGCATATGTGGGAACTCCTTCAAGACTGTTGGAAAAGCATTCCAGGTGAAGCTGGTTGAGAGAATGCCAAAAGTGTGCAAAGCTGTCATCAAGGCAAAGAGTGGCTACTTTGAAGAATCTAAACTCTAACATATACAGTGGGGAGAACAAGTATTTGATACACTGCCGATTTTGCAGGTTTTCCTACTTACAAAGCATGTAGAGGTCTGTCATTTTTATCATAGGTACACTTCAACTGTGAGAGACGGAATCTAAAACAAAAATCCAGAAAATCACATTGTATGATTTTTAAGTAATTAATTTGCATTTTATTGCATGACATAAGTATTTGATCACCTACCAACCAGTAAGAATTCCGGCTCTCACAGACCTGTTAGTTTTTCTTTAAGAAGCCCTCCTGTTCTCCACTCATTACCTGTATTAACTGCACCTGTTTGAACTCGTTACCTGTATAAAAGACACCTGTCCACACACTCAATCAAACAGACTCCAACTTCTCCACAATGGCCAAGACCAGAGAGCTGTGTAAGGACATCAGGGATAAATTGTAGACCTGTACAAGGCTGGGATGGGCTACAGGACAATAGCCAAGCAGCTTGGTGAGAAGGCAACAACTGTTGGCACAATTATTAGAAAATGGAAGAAGTTCAAGATGACGGTCAATCACCCTCGGTCTGGGGCTCCATGCAAGATCTCACCTCGTGGGGCATCAATGATCATGAGGAATGTGAGGGATCAGCCCAGAACTACACGGCAGGACCTGGTCAATGACCTGAAGAGAGCTGGGACCACAGTCTCAAAGAAAACCATTAGTAACACACTACGCCGTCATGGATTAAAATCCTGCAGCGCACGCAAGGTCCCCCTGCTCAAGCCAGCGCATGTCCAGGCCCGTCTGAAGTTTGCCAATGACCATCTGGATGATCCAGAGGAGGAATGGGAGAAGGTCATGTGGTCTGATGAGACAAAAATAGAGCTTTTTGCTCTAAACTCCACTCGCCGTGTTTGGAGGAATAGAAGGATGAGTACAACCCCAAGAACACCATCCCAACCGTGAAGCATGGAGGTGGAAACATCATTCTTTGGGGATGCTTTTCTGCAAAGGGGACAGGACGACTGCACCGTATTGAAGGGAGGATGGATGGGGCCATGTATCGCGAGATCTTGACCAACAACCTCCTTCCCTCAGTAAGAGCATTGAAGATGGGTCGTGGCTGGGTCTTCCAGCATGACAACGACCCGAAACACACAGCCAGGGCAACTAAGGAGTGGCTCCGTAAGAAGCATCTCAAGGTCCTGGAGTGGCCTAGCCAGTCTCCAGACCTGAACCCAATAGAAAATCTTTGGAGGGAGCCGAAAGTCCGTATTGCCCAGCGACAGCCCCGAAACCTGAAGGATCTGGAGAAGGTCTGTATGGAGGAGTGGGCCAAAATCCCTGCTGCAGTGTGTGCAAACCTGGTCAAGAACTACAGGAAACGTATGATCTCTGTAATTGCAAACTAAGGTTTCTGTACCAAATATTCAGTTCTGCTTTTCTGATGTATCAAATACTTATGTCATGCAATAAAATGCAAATTAATTAATTAAAAATCATACAATGTGATTATCTGGATTTTTGTTTTAGTATCCTTCTCTCACAGTTGAAGTGTACCTATGATAAAAATTACAGACCTCTACATGCTTTGTAAGTAGGAAAACCTGCAAAATTGTCAGTGTATCAAATACTTGTTCTCCCCACTGTATGTTGATTTGTTTAACACTCTTTTGGTTACTATGATTCCATATGTGTTATTTCATAGTTTTGATGTCTTCACTGTTATTCTACAATGTAGAAAATAGTAAACATTTTGAAAATACCTTTGAATGAGTAGGTGTGTGCAAACTTTTGACTGGTACTGTATATTCGATATATATATTATTTTTGAGGGAACTCAGTTGGGGTGTCAACTTACTGTTGAGAGTTAGAATAGTAGAATACACAAGGTGAAATTGTTATATTTGGATGTCCATCAGAAGTACTTCTCTTGTTATGTCAGTCACTGACAGTCACTCAATTAGCCCATATCAGTTAACCAGTTTTAGATTGGTAAATTAGTATAGCCAGCTATCTAAACTTGTAGTAATCATGGTCGAATTATGGACCGGGCATGAAGGGCACTTGGCCAGGGGCCCTGACCTCCAGGGCCCCTATTGATTTTGTAAGTCACTCTCACTCAAATATCATATTAACATGGCATAAGTAAAAAATGTGTAGGAAAATACCTGTAAAACTGCACATTTTTCTATCCACACCATGGCAAAATTTCTAGAATTGCATTATTATTAATATTATTATTATTTTTTTTTTTAACTGTAAAGTCTTCTCTCTGCCCAATGGCAAAATGTGTAGAATTGCAGCAAAGTTACTTTAAAACTGCAACATTATCTCTGCACCCCATGGCATAATGTGTAGAATTGCAGGAAATTGCAACAACATTTCGCATAGGGCCCCCAAAAGTCTTGGGCCGGACCTGGTGACTGCAGATAACTTCAGTATGAAGTTGATGCTTCAAATGAGAACAGAGATGACTGCATTAAAAGATACATAAGCTACATGCCTATCTATATAGGCCATATGTACAATATATTTGATCTATTTTTGTTATATTTTGCGACAAGGCTACTGTCTGTGATTTTTGCCTAAATGTATTTCATGTGTGACAACATGTGGGCAATGATGTGCCCCAATCTGTGATTTAGATCATTATTATTGGGTACTCATAATGAGCCGCCTCAATAGCCTATTTGTAGCCATAGGTGATAACATCTCTCTAGATTAGAAACTGATCCATCGTCAGTATTATGGAATAAATATAATGTTAATGTTGATTTGAATGGAGAAAGCTGATCCGAGAGGAGCTCTGCTTTTCTTCCAATCCTATCAGCATCGACACATGGTCTAACCATGCACTTAGCGAACGTTCTCTCTACGTGCTTGTTTGGGAAACACTTAAAAAGTTGGCTCGTAAATAAAGATGCATCTGGTACGATTATCGTTAAATTACATCGCAACGGGGAAACGATGCCCAGAATTGTTTGAACTAACAAAACACTCACAATTCGATTTTCTAAATAAAACTGCAGGTTGGATGAGTGTCATCCACTGAGTGTGGTGTGTAGGCCTAAATCAAGTAGGCTAACATCCTAAAGAGGAAAGGGATTTTAGGTCCTTTCTCCTCTGTCTGAGCTCCAGAAAGGTCCAGAGAAATGATCCATGTGTAGCAGAAATATATAGACAGAAAGTGACGCACACACACACAAACACACACAATAAGATGACTGTCAGGTCTCGCGGACGTTTATTGAAAGAATAACACCCGCGAACCCCTGTCTCCAGGACTGCAACCTACCGATGTTGACCTATGGCTACACTGTTGTCCAGACATGAGGAAACTAGCATTCAAAACATTCAAATGATATACTTAAAATTATAACGTTTTTTTTCTCTCTGAAAAATACTGTAAAAACTTAGACAACAGGCTATACACATTCATAGACGTTAAACACAATTGGAGATGTTAGTGACTCAGAAAATGCAATTAAATTGCCTATACACAATTTGAAATAATGATCGAAAACGTTTATACTTGTGTAGCCTAAACTACCTGAAGGAATGTAAATAATGATTATAGCTACTGCATCCGCTTGCCATTTTGCTGATATGCCTAGATTTTATATAAACATTGTTGTGCATTTTGGTAGATTGCTGTAGACCACAATAACAGTTTATTGGAGTAAACACTTTTTACCCAAATCAGTGTGTTGCTCCAAGGGGGTTGAATTGCTTCCAGAACTCAGACTAATAATTTAACCAATTCACAATTACAAAAATAGTTTATTAGGCTACTCAATATTGGTGTTCAAAACCTCGGTGCCCCTCAATGTGCAGTGGTAAAATACAAATAACTTCAACTTATTAAGGTGCGGGAGGCAATAGTTGATAAAGAACTGGCATTACATTTCTGCATAACATAAAAACGTAAACACGTTTTGTACCCAAACCGTAACATTAATTCTATAACAAAGATGATTTACTTGTTGCTCAAACTAAATGCACCATAATAAAGATACAATACAGCGCAATAACCCAAGGCTATAACGTAATAATAGTTAGAGCGAACACCCCATAAGCATTTATTCTATGATACATCAGACAGGGCAAAAATATATGTTTTTGGCATTTGTCGTTGCGCCAGCAATGGTACCTGATTATATTTAAATGCATAAGTCTTTCATTCTGGATCTTTCGTTTCCTAAATCTGAATGAGCCAACCTGCCTTTTCAAATTCGCTCCTGCAAATTGAAGTGGCCAGAAACCAAGCGCGTGCAACAACAGCGTCGCAGGACGGGACGAGAATTGGCCAACGCTGTAGCGCCCACTATACAAAGCACAACGCAATAACGATAGTAGTTGGTTCCCTGGGAAGTGCCTCTCCCGTTTGCACAACTTTGTATTACTTATAACGCCAATTTAATTTTTCATAATTCGCGAAATTAACTGGCACTGTTACCATCAACTCGAAACCGCTGAACCAAACTTCTCCAAACTGTACCGCTGCTCAGTCGTGAGTGGGAGATATTTTCTACTGACACTCATGTAACAAGATACAATATATTGTACCTCATTTGTAGATGCGAAACAGCATTGATAACTGAGATATAACTACACATTTACAAGATGGCAGTTTCAAAAGGCAAAGAAAGGGATATTGCACCTACTTGTGGCCAGTTTCCGTGCCCTGCCTTTGGACCTCATGATGCCAGTCTTTCGGCGTGGGTTTGTTAGATTTTTTCTTGGATCTTTTCCTCCTTTTTCTTTTTTCTCTGTCCTTTTCTCTGTGTTTCTCAATCCAGACTCGCTATCTCTCCAGCATTGTCAGTTTGGACACCTTCGCACATGCGCATAACAAAACTACCAGCACCGCCAAAAAAGTTTCGAACGATTTATCTCTTGATATGACTGATCTAGTTAGATGGCAATCGGAGAGAGATCCCTTCGTGTCAGATCTTTAAAGATCACTGAGTCAGAAATGGAGACGCCACGACCCCGGATCTACGGAGAGCCGGACACATTTATTATAATGAACTATTATTCTCAAACTTTCAACATGCATGCCTACGTATTGTGCTTAAATTAAATCACATTCATGAATCCTCGGCTAAATTACTAATGTGAAACGTTTTCATCAAATGTTTTATACGTTTTAATTGTGTTTTGACCATCACAGCGACCACTAGGAAATGAATGAACCCCTCCTCCCCTCCCCTGGTATGTGGGCAGTTGGACTGACAGATCTAATATGAGGCTGTCCGAGGCTTTTTTTTGTGAAGTGGTGACAATTCTTAATATTTTAAATACTTTGAACGAATACCTCTTTCTGCTGGCGTGCACGCGTAAATGCCATCGCTTGCATGCAAATTGATAACCAAAATCAATGTTGAACTCGCATAGTCTATTATAACTTTTGGGTGAGGCTGCTGCACAATTGAAATGGTTTATTTTGTTTCACTCTCATCGGATTTGGGCACAACCGTATCAACATAAGACTGATCCAATGAAATCAACATAAGACTGATCCAATGAAAACCTCAACAATCTTATTGGGCTATTGCAGTGTAGTGGTAGTGGAGAGATATTAACTGCAAGGTGTATTTGTCTATTAATTAAAACTGAGTATAATTAAGGTAATTGCTCATTAATTAGATCCGCATGAGGTCATGTTGATCTTGCACGTGAACACTTTAATGGCTTGTGAACTCGATTTATTGATTCCAAAGTATGTTGAAATTGATTTAAGTAATGACATCATATAAATTGTAAACGACAAAAATAAGATATCCTTTTGGCCGATGTCCAATATACCTTTCAATATGGCAAATTAGTCCAATCAAGTATACGCCTATAGGTAGGACCCCGTTTAGGCTAATATACCTCTCTGAAATCTGAATTCAAGTGTAAAGGCGGATATGTCCTTGATAACTGTGGGCAATTGAGTCAGTACCACTGTATCAATAGAACACGTGCGTGGTGCGTGGTGTGTGTGTGTGTGTGTTATCCAATTAAGTCGAATACATTTGCAGTCAAACTATATGTTAAATGTTCATAAAAGTGTCATTAAGGAAATACTGTCTCAAGTTATTCATCCAACATACTTACAGTTTAGAGAAATCCCCAAGTAATTTAAGTCACCAAGTCAAGAAGGGTTTATATAGGTACTTTATTGTGGTTATACCTCAGCCTAGCCCCAAAGTAATGACATAAATGGAGCTATTACGTACACCGTGTGCTGGAGAGTGTGGCTTGAGACGCAGGCAGGCATGCAGCCTTTCAGACCCACAGCTACAGCTCTAGGCAGCGCCCTCAATTAGCCTAAATGGAAACAGTTTTCATTCATTGCAATAACTCACTGTTCTCGAGACCACTTTCAGAATACATACTTTATTATGACACGCTGACCCGGAGGCACGGAATGGCAGGACCAGGGAACGCTGGAGAGATATGTGCAGCCCAGTGGGTTGTAATTATCAGACATTCATTGGGTTCAATAACCTTTGCAAGTATAGCTAAATTATTAGCTTGCTTGTCCCATTGTTCGAATTTAATTCCAATCGAAAAAAGTGGTTGGGCAGTTCACAACGTTTGGATCCTATTTTAACCTAATTAAGTGCGTTTCCTTGCGTAATTTCTGCAGAAAATAAGAACGCACGTTAATATCGGGTAATTGATTGTTAATTTCAATGCATTTAGTTATGTTTGGGTGTTAAAATAAATACATAATTTTAATAGGAGCTGTCGAAGCTAGACTAAAAGTGAGAAGGGAGCCTCGGGCACAAGGAAATGACCGCGCACCCGCGTGACCTTTGAGCAAGGTAATCAATCAAGTGATCAACAGCGATATTATATCAATGCTATGCCCAGGCAAAACGTTTCTGAAATTAAATAAGGAGATGGACCACGAGGATAAAGCGTGTAGACTATACTATTATATACAAATAATAATACGGTATAAATGCTCCCATCACAAAAAATGTAAATAATAATTTGTCAAGTCAATTGTATGCGCCTAATAATTATGCCTGAGCAGTCTTTTGATTTATGAAACGTATACTTTTTATTATGATAACACTAATAACAAAATCATTTTAAATAGGCCGATAATTATATATATATATATATAATAATAATGACAATAATATTACTTTTAATAATAATAATAGCCTAATAATAATAGTTATTATTATAACTTGTTTTTTAACTCTTATATGTGCAACTGCTTTTGAATCTGGTTCTTGTGCCTTTTGACCAAAATGTTATGCTTTTGACCAAAACGTGTGCTGGGTGTTAAAATAATCATGCCTTACTGCTTGTGTTTTTACACCAACAATTTTTACCTATAACTTAGTGAGTATAATCACATTGCCATCATTTCCTGCTATTATTTACTTGTAATAATTCATATGATGCCTGGTGGGAAACAACTTTGTAAGGGGTGTGAGCCCGCGAAAAGGCCGAGAGTGGAGCACGCTAGTGCCCGGTGAGCACTGCCCCTCCGTGGAGGGAAGTGAGAGTATTTTTTAACCTATATCGACCAGTGAGCTCTGGTACCAACACACATTCAACACAATCTACATCCGCAAGCCTGGCCAAAGCACCACGGGGAACTCCAACTTTCTGCCTGACTTTTCCGTTCGAGTAGAGATACACATAAATAATCTGCAACTGTTCGCTCCTGGATTTCCACTCCATTGAAAAGCATCCACTATAGCCTTCTACTTTTCGATCAAAATTAATATTAGGCTACACTGTTAAGTGGCTACTTGGATATTGAGGTGCTCATATTTCCACCGTTTGCTGATGAGCAGGGCTATAATGCACCTGAAAAATTTAGCGGGCACAAAATATGTGAGGATGCCTGGGGGGCGGACCGGGAGGGGGGGCTGAGCCCCCATTCATACATTTGAGAATTTTGCGTTTTTCAAATAACTGAAACAGCCTTTTCCGGCAAACTAGAGTCATAATCATTATGCTTAATTTTACAGTACAATTCGACCATGAAGGCCTGATTCACGCAGTCTCCTCTGAACAGTTGATTTGTCTGTTACTTGAACTCTGTGAAGCATTTATTTGGTCTGCAATCTGAGGTGCAGTAAAAAAAAGATTATTATTATATTTCAATTATTTACCCCTCTTCAGAGGACAAATATCTTTTAGTTTTTTATACAGATTTTTTGCTACATATACATACATTTTACATACACATTTTGTATACACATTTTGTATACACATGTTACATAGATGGTACTTTTATATAAAGCAGTCACATAACAATAATACTTTACCAAACATAAACTCTTTAATCTCAACCCTCAGCCACTTTCAGTCCATCCCACCTATCATCATAGACCACCCTCGTTTGGTTTCCATGTGCCATATATTTTTCCATTGTGCTGTGATGTTTTACATCATTTTCTAACATTTCTAATCGTATCTGTAGTATCCACAGATTGTGAGCTAAAGATGAAAACCTTTCCTACGAGTATTATTATATTATTTATTGACTGACTATGGCTTTCCAAATCTGAGGTGCAGTTAACTCTAATGAACTTATCCTTTGCAGCAGAGGTAACTCTGGGTCTTCCTTTCCTGTGGTGGACCTCATGAGAGCTAGTTTCATCATAGCACTTGATGGCTTTTGCGACTGCGCTTGAAGAAACTTTCAAAGTTCTTGACATTTTCTGTATTGATTGACCTTCATGTCTTAAAGTAATGATGGGCTGTCATTTCTCTTTGCTTATGTGCGCTGTTCTTGCCATAATATGGACTTGGTCTTTTTACCAAATAGGGTTATCTTCTGTATACCATTCCTTCCTTGTCACAACACAACTGAATCGCTCAAATGTATTAAGAAGGAAAGAAATTCCGCCAATTAACTTTTAACAAGGCACACCTGTTAATTGAAATGCATTCCAGGTGACCACCTCATGAAGCTGGTCAAGCTCTTCAAAGGGGGGGACACTCTTGACCCTAACAGCTACAGACCTATATCTATCCTACCCTGCCTTTCTAAGGTCTTCGAAAGCCAAGTCAACAAACAGATTACCGACCATTTCGAATCCCACCATACCTTCTCCGCTATGCAATCTGGTTTCAGAGCTGGTCATGGGTGCACCTCAGCCACGCTCAAGGTCATAAACGATATCTTAACCGCCATCGATAGGAAACAATACTGTGCAGCCGTATTCATTGACCTGGCCAAGGCTTTTGACTCTGTCAATCACCACATCCTCATCGGCAGACTCGACAGCCTTGGTTTCTCTAATGATTGCCTCGCCTGGTTCACCAACTACTTCTCTGATCGAGTTCAGTGTGTCAAATCGGAGGGTCTGTTGTCCGGGCCTCTGGCAGTCTCCATGGGGGTGCCACAGGGTTCAATTCTTGGACCGACTCTCTTCTCTGTATACATCAATGATGTCGCTCTTGCTGCTGGTGATTCTCTGATCCACCTCTACGCAGACGACACTATTCTGTATACTTCTGGCCCTTCTTTTGACACTGTGTTAACAACCCTCCAGGCGAGCTTCAATGCCATACAACTCTCCTTCCGTGGCCTCCAATTGCTCTTAAATACAAGTAAAACTAAATGCATGCTCTTCAACCGATCGCTGCCTGCACCTGCCCGCCTGTCCAACATCACTACTCTGGACGGCTCTGACCTAGAATATGTGGACAACTACAAATACCTAGGTGTCTGGTTAGACTGTAAACTCTCCTTCCAGACTCACATCAAACATCTCCAATCCAAAGTTAAATCTAGAATTGGCTTCCTATTCCGCAACAAAGCATCCTTCACTCATGCTGCCAAACATACCCTTGTAAAACTGACCATCCTACCAATCCTCGACTTCGGTGATGTCATTTACAAAATAGCCTCCAAAACCCTACTCAATAAATTGGATGCAGTCTATCACAGTGCCATCCGTTTTGTCACCAAAGCCCCATATACTACCCACCACTGCGACCTGTACACTCTCGTTGGCTGGCCCTCGCTTCATACTCGTCGCCAAACCCACTGGTTCCAGGTCATCTACAAGACCCTGCTAGGTAAAGTCCCCCCTTATCTCAGCTCGCTGGTCACCATAGCAACACCTACCTGTAGCACGCGCTCCAGCAGGTTTATCTCTCTGGTCACCCCCAAAACCAATTCTTCCTTTGGCCGCCTCTCCTTCCAGTTCTCTGCTGCCAATGACTGGAACGAACTACAAAAATCTCTGAAACTGGAAACACTTATCTCCCTCACTAGTTTTAAGCACCAGCTGTCAGAGCAGCTCATAGATTACTGCACCTGTACATAGCCCATCTATAATTTTAGCCCAAACAACTACCTCTTTACCTACTGTATTTATTTATTTATTTTGCTCCTTTGCACCCCATTATTTCTGTCTCTACTTTGCGCTTTCTTCCACTGCAAACCAACCATTCCAGTGTTTTAAGTTTTATTTTACTTGCTGTGTTGTATTTACTTCGCCACCATGGCCTTTTTATATTTTTATTTATTTATACATATATTTGTTTGCCTTCACCTCCCTTATCTCACCTCACTTGCTCACATTGTATATAGACTTATTTTTTTTTCACTGTATCATTGACTATATGTTTGTTTTACTCCATGTGTAACTATGTGTTGTTGTATGTGTCGAACTGCTTTGCTTTATCTTGGCCAGGTCGCAATTGTAAATGAGAACGTGTTCTCAATTTGCCTACCTGGTTAAATAAAGGTTAAATTAATAAAAAAAATTAAAAAAAAGAGAAGGCCAAGAGTGTGCAAAGTAAATCAAATCAAATCAAAGTTTTTTGTCACGTGCGCCGAATACAACAGATGTATTCAGTGAAATGCTTACTTACAGGCTCTAACCAACAGTGCAAAAAAGGTATTAGGTGAACAATAGGTAAGTAAATAAATAAAAACAACAGTAAAAAGACAGTGAAAAACAGTAGCGAGGCTATATACAGTAGCAAGGCTATAACAGTAGCGAGGCTACATACAGGCACTGGTTAGTCGGGCTGATTGAGGTAGTATGTACATGTAGATATGGTTAAAGTGACTATGCATATATGATGAACAGAGAGTAGCAGTAGCGTAAAAGAGGGGTTGGCAGGTGGTGGGTGGCGGGACACAATGCAGATAGCCCGGTTAGCCAATGTGCGAGGGCACTGGTTGGTCGGGCCAATTGAGGTAGTATGTACATGAATGTATAGTTAAAGTGACTGTGCATATATGATAAACAGAGAGTAGCAGCAGCGTAAAATAGGGGTTGGTGGGGAGGCACACAATGCAAATAGTCCGGGTAGCCATTTGATTACCTGTTCAGGAGTCCTATGGCTTGGGGGTAAAAACTGTTGAGAAGCCTTTTTGTACTAGACTTGGCACTCCGGTACTGCTTTCCATGCGGTAGTAGAGAGAACAGTCTATGACTGGGGTCTTTGACAATTTTTAGGGCCTTCCTCTGACACCGCCTGGTGTAGAAGTCCTGGATGGCAGGCAGCTTAGCCCCAGTGATGTACTGGGCCGTACGCACTACCCTCTGTAGTGCCTTGCGGTCGGAGGCCGAGCAATTGCCGTACCAGGCAGTGATGCAACCAGTCAGGATGCTCTCGATGTTGCAGCTGAAGAACCTTTGAAGATCTGAGGACCTATGCCAATAATTTTTAGTTTCCTGAGGATGGAATAGGCTTTGTCGTGCCCTCTTCACGACTGTCTTGGCGTGTTTGGACCATTCTAGTTTGTTGGTTATGTGGACACAAAGGAACTTGAAGCTCTCAACCTGCTTCACTACAGCCCGTCAATGAGAATGGGGGCGTGCTCGGTCCTCCTTTTCCTGTAGTCCACAATCATCTCCTTAGTCTTGGTTACGTTGAGGGATAGGTTGTTATTCTGGCACCACCCGGCCAGGTCTCTGTTCTCCTCCCTATAGGCTGTCTCGTCGTTGTCGGTGATCAGGCCTACCGCTGTTGTGTCGTCTGCAAACTTAATGATGGTGTTGGAGTCGTGCCTGGCCATGTAGTCGTGGGTGAACAGGGAGTACAGGAGGGGACTGAGCATGCACCCCTGGGGGGCTTCAGTGTGGCAGATGTGTTGCTACCTACCCTCACCACCTGGGGATGGCCCATCAGGAAGTCCATGATCCAGTTGCAGAGGGAGGTATTTTGTCCCAGGATCCTTAGCTTGGTGATGAGTGTGCTGACAAACTGCCTGGGAGCTCCTCAGTGGTGAAACTCCTCCTCCTTCAATCAGTGGTGAACCAGGTGGAACAAATCTTCCAGGCAATCAGGGCGTGCCAGCACCTGGCTCTGCTGTTGTCTTTAGACCGCAGTGAAAGGAACATTTATAAAACCACAAGACCAAGGAAGCTTCATCTTTGTGATCAAGGTGACTGTGCAAGTCCAAGCCCTCTACAAAACTGTGAAAGACAGCCGGTAAGCGCCATATTGGCCATGTTTGGTTAGACTGACTTAAGCAGTGCACTGCTAATGATACTCTGGAAAACACAGACGCTTAACTCTTAACTTTGATAGGACTTTTGCAGTGGTATTTATAACTTCAAATGTTGTTTGTGGGGTATAAAGGAGAAGTAAGAAGAGCCAAATTCATTGTTGATAAAGAACTTGTTTGAAATGGTTAAAAGTAATTTAAACTTTGTAGAAATCTTAGTAAACCAAGTTCTTAATTCAGTAACAAATGTATAGTCTAAAAAATCTTTGGCTAAAAATTGTAAGATTTGTCTGCTGAAAACTACTGATTAGAAAATAAATGTAATTATTTACTACTAAAAATATTTTGAATGTATTTGGCTAAAATGCAAATTTAGATAAAAATATACTGATTCTGCTCATTTGATTAAAAATGGTGGGTTTCTATTTTTTGGAAAACATTTGCTTAAAAGTGGAAACCTTGTATTTTATAATGGCAGAAATGTGTTAATCTGAGGTGAATGTGGATAATTTTGTGTATTTAATTAGGCTGGCAACTCAAATAATAACTTGTATTTGTCATCTCTTTTTTGAGGTTTTTCACCTGTTTACTGCCAACCAAAGAATGGTAAATAAAAGACGAACAACTGATTCCATGGCTGTTTATTGAGTGAAATCCAGTTAAAATCTTCATGTGGAGGGACTGTCCTTTTCAAGTGGGGAATTGCACAAGAAAGAGGTCAAAACTTGACAATGAGCTTTGAGGGTACTATGGTGTTGAACGCTGAGCTGTAGTCAATTAACAGCATTCTCACATAGGTGTTCCTTTTGTCCAGGTGGGAAAGGGCAGTGTGGAGTGCAATAGAGATTGCATCATCTGTGGATCTGTTTGGGTGGTATGCAAATTGGAGTGGGTCTTGGGTTTCTGGGATAATGGTGTTGATGTGAGACATTACCAGCCTTTCAAAGCACTTCATGGCTACGGACTTGAGTGCTACGGGTCTGTAGTCTTTTAGGCAGGTTGCCTTTGTGTTCTTGGGCACAGGGACTATGGTGGTCTGCTTGAAACATGTTGATATTACAGACTCAATCAGGGACATGTTGAAAATGTCAGTGAAGACACCTGCCAGTTGGTCAGCACATGCACGGAGCACTTGTCCTGGTAAACCGTCTGGCCCCGCAGCCTTGTGAATGGTGACCTGTTTAAAGGTCTTACTCACGTCGGCTACGAAGAGCGTGCTCACACAGTCGTCCGGAACAGCTGAAGCTCTCATGCATGCCTCAGTGTTGCTTGCCTCAAAGTGAGCATGGAAGTGATTTAGCTCATCTGGTAGGCTCGTGTCACTGGGCAGCTCGCGGCTGTGCTTCCCTTTGTAGTTTGTAATAGATTGCAAGCCCTGCCACATAAGACGAGCGTCGGAGTCGGTGTAGTACAATTCAATCTTAGCCCTGTATTGACGCTTTGCCTGTTTGATGGTTCGTCTGAGGGCATAGCAGGATTTCTTATAAGCTTCTGGGTTAGTCCCGCACCTTGAAAGCGGCAGCTCTACTATTTAGCTCAGTGCGAATGTTGCCTGTAATCCATGGCTAATGGTTGTGGTATGTACGTACAGTCACTGTGGCACGACGTCCTCGATGCACTTATTGATAAAGCCACTGACTGATGTGGTGTATTCCTCAATGCCATCAGAAGAATCCTGGAACATGTTCCAGTCTGTGATAGCAAAACAGTCCTGTAGTTTAACATCTGCTTCATTTGACCACTTTTTTTATAGACCGAATCACTGGTGCTTCCTGCTTTAATTTTTGCTTGTAAGCAGGAATCAGGAAGATAGACTTGTGGTCGGATTAACCAAATGTAGGGCAAGGGAGAGCTTTGTACTTGTCTCTGTGTGTGGAGTACAGGTGACCTAGAATTGTTTTCCCTCTGGTTGCACATTTAACATGTTGATGGAAATTAGGTAGAACTGATCTAAGTACTGTAGGCTACAGTATCAAAATACTGTTGTGTGCTTTAACAAAACAATATGTCTTTGCGTGTCAATGTGTGCATCTCTGCATCAACAGCAATCAAATAAGAGCAATTGGCATTGGCATTGGCATATAGCTTATACCACTGCAACCAAATATTCTCCCCAAACCATTTGACTTTTTGTTGAGATTGTATTCATTTCATGCAATTTCTGTAACATAATTTGCACTTCTCTCCAAGGTAAATGTTTATTTTAAAAAGTATATATATGTATTTACTGTATCTTAATGTCTGATACGGAAATGGAATAGACCTAGACCTACTAAAGGCAAGACACAAAGGTTTGCAAGGACAATTTCTGCGCTGGTGGACAGTCTGCTATAGAAAGTGTATACATATCACTATTTGTACATCCTGACACATCATTTAGGATTGGAGGTGTTAAAATTCTTAACGGTTTACCCCAGCTATAGTAAATTACACCCAAACCAACAACAAGTGTGTGCACTGATGACAGATTCTTAAAATTCAATATGTCTAGCGTTTGTTTCTGCCTAATACTGTACCGACATCTAGTGCTCAATAAACGGCACAGTTTACAATAATGCAATGAAACGCAAACTGTTTTCTACGTAACTATACATAATGTAATCTACAACAACTGAGGTATAGATACGTAGATAACACTGGCAATACATTGAGGGAAATGTATACATTCAACGCCAGTATTTCAGTAGCAAACAAACTCTATTGACATCTTGGTGAGGCAGATAGTTGAGTGCATTTTAACAGTGATTCCCGGTAGACCTATCTAGGGGACGGATTACGATGCGCTCTTGAGACAATCTGGATAAGTATTTATGGACATGGTGTGGCGGGGATGTCTACGGGCAGTCGTTTATCCTCGAGCTCAGCATCTCGATTAGGTCACAGACAGGTTACAGATCCGTCCTCATCAATTCTGATCGACTTTTCCAATGCACAAGTCTCTTCAACTAAGAGACCTGACAAGTAATCAATCTGTCGTTCAATCAGCGTTATTTATCTGGGGTTTCCCGTAAGAGCAGACAGTGGAGTAGGATGGTAGTCAGTTTCCCGGTTGCAGTGTGCATAATGGTTTCTGGAGACATGCATAAAGGAATCAGACAGCTTTGTATGCCATGGTGACAGAAAAAAAAACCTCATTATTATTAGCATGGAATCAAATAATTTCATTTCAATACCAAACATGAGCTCTTAATCCCATAGGCCAATGTGTTTTTACTTTTTGAGTTTTTCTTTTCAACCTATGTCTGCCCCCTCGCAGCCTATGCTATATCCAAGTTATTTTGTGCTGTTTATTCTCCTTGGAAAACATTTCGAAAAATACCTTTAATCAGAATCAGGGTTTCACTTAATTGTCTCTGGTGAGCAGGCCAGGGAAAGGCATCAGGCATCACTCTTGTGATGGACCCACCCAGCACTTGTGATGGACACATCTCCTGGTTCTCCAAGGCACTGATGCAGATGTCTCCAAAGATGGAGAAAGAGGACATGAGGGAGCCCCACAGCCAGGCAGTATCCATCACATGGACTGGCCCCATGCAGTCCCCTGGCAGTGCCAGAGCTGAGGCCTCCCTCAGTCTGTGGCCCATCCCGGGAAGGAGGCTGGATCTCCCTGTCAGGACCACGTTGTCTAGGAGCAGCTGCCGCAGGTCTGCATCGTTCTCCAACACAGAGCTCACCAGAAGGCTGGGGATGCCTTGTGTCACCATGCGGACAGTCTGAGGAGAGAAGAGGATCTAGCTGCCGATCCTCAGCATCTGTCCGTTGGGGAGCTGATAGTCCGCATCGGCACTGTTGATGATGGTTGTGGCTGTCTCTGAGGAGGGATCAGTGGATACGTAACACATGTGCTCTTTGATGTTTGTCACAATGTCATGTTTAAGTGTGGCGCTGGAGAACTGAGCTCCGGACTCCTTCAGCAGCAGAGTCAGGAGGGCCGTGACACCCTGCCCTCCCTGGACCAGCTGGTGCACAGCGTGGGGGAGGCAGTGGCCCTTGAAACACTGGGACAGCATAGGTGACGTTGTAGCCACAGTCCACCACATAACCGGTCACCCTGGCTGAAGACAGCAGGGCCAGGAGCGACTGAGAGGCCAGGTACAATGCAGGGACGCCGAGGCCCTCGAACATCATCCTGCAAGTCCTTTCCCTGTTTGACTGGGTGGTCAAGGTGAACTCCGTCAGCAAAACCGGGCTCTCACTAGAGGGGGTCTTCAGATGGGTGTTGAAAACATACAGTTGAAGTCGGAAGTTTACATACAGTTAGGTTGGAGTCATTAAAACTCGTTTTTCAACCACTCCACAAATTTCTTGTTAACAAACTATAGTTTTGGAAAGTCAGTTAGGACATCTACTTTGTGCATGACACAAGTAATTTTTCCAACAATTGTTTACAGACAGATTATTTCACTTATAATTCACTGTATCACAATTTCAGAAGGTCAGAAGTTTACATACACTAAGTTGACTGTGCCATTAAACAGCTTGGAAAATTCCAGAAAATTATGTCATGGCTTTAGAAGCTTCTGATAGGCTAATTGACATAATTTGAGTCAATTGGAGGTGTACCTGTGGATGCATTTCAAGGCCTACCTTCAAACTCAGTGTTTCTTTGCTTGACATCATGGGAAAATCAAAAGAAATCAGCCAAGACCTCAGAAGAAAAAAATTGCAGACCTCCACAAGTCTGGTTCATCCTTGGAAGCAATTTCTAAACACCTGAAGGTACCATGTTCATCTGTACAAACAATAGTACGCAAGTATAACACCATGGGACCATGCAGCCGTCACACCGCTCAGGAAGGAGAAGCGTTCTGTCTCCTAGAGATGAACGTACTTTGGTGCGAAAGTGCAAATCAATCCCAGAACAACAGCAAAGGACATTGTAAAGATGCTGGAGGAAACAGGTACAAAAGTATCTATATCCACAGTAAAACGAGTCCTATATCAACATAACCTGAAAGGCCGCCATTAAAAAGCCAGTCTACGGTTTACAACTGCACATGGGGACAAGGATGGTACTTTCTGGAGAAATGCCTGATGAAACAAAAATAGAACTGTTTGGACATAATGACCATCGTTATGTTTGGAGGAAAAAGGGGGAGGCTTGCAAGCCGAAGAACACCATCCAACCGTGAAGCACGGGGGCGGCAGCATCATGTTGTGGAGCTGCTTTGCTACAGGAGGGACTGGTGCACTTCACAAAATAGATGGCATCATGAGGTAGGAAAATTATGTGGATATATTGAAGCAACATCTCAAGACATCAGTCAGGAAGTTAAAGCTTGGTTGCAAATGGGTCTTCCAAATGGACAATGACCCCAAGCATACTTCCAAAGTTGTGGCAAAATGGCTTAAGGACAACAAAGTCAAGGTATTGGAGTAGCCATCACAAAGCCCTGACCTCAATCCTACAGAAAATGTGTTGGCAGAACTGAAAAAGCGTGTGCAAGCAAGGAGGACTACAAACCTGACTCAGTTACACCAGCTCTGTCAGGAGGAATGGGCCAAAATTCACCCAACTTATTGTGGGAAGCTTGTGGATGGCTAGCCGAAATGTTTGACCCAAGTTAAACAATTTAAAGGCAATGCTACCAAATACTAATTGAGTGTATGTAAACTTCTGACCTACTGAGAATGTGATGAAAGAAATAAAAGCTGAAATAAATCATTCTCTCTACTATTATTCTGCCATTTCACATTCTTAAAATAAAGTGGTGATCCTAACTGACCTAAGACAGGGATTCTTTTCTCTGATTAAATGTCAGGAATTGTGAAAAACTGATTTTAAATGTATTTGGCTAAGGTGTATGTAAACTTATATAATATTGAATTCTGCTGTGGTTAAATAAAGCAACCATTACAAAATTACTTATCAGAGCAACATTTGAACTGGGACGCATACCGATCATGTGCCATGGTGAAACAACTTTGATGGGCTTCAACTCAGACGCCACAGTCTTCCTCTCAAACTTCTGGAAGGCTAGACAGGGTACTGACCTTTAAGAAAAAAGTGACAAATTGAAACATTGTGTGCTCTCTGATATGACATTCATTGAAATCATAATAATTTCAGATAATATAGAATGTGATTGATAAACAAAAGTTTATTTCACTTGTCCAGCTGTCCACTTCCTTGACAATTCACTGTCAGAAGAAGCGGCGATTGATTTTGGCAATCATGCGCTTCACTCCGAAATGGCCAGCATGCATCTTGGTCAACACGGCCTCTTTCTCCTCCTTAGTAAAAATCACCCTCCTGTGTGGCTGGCCATCCTTCCCCCGTAGATAGATATGATTCCCTAACAAGTTTGAAGAGAAGAGTTGTTGAAATACAAAAGTTTAAGTGCAATTGCACTGATGTCTTTCTCTCTGTTTCTCTCTCTCCATTGCTCTCTCTGTCTGTCTTCCACTATTTTCCAACCTGCACCCCTTTCCCCCCTGAATTGTGAATCTCTCTGAATGTTGCACCTCTTGTCGAGATCAGTGGTGTCTTCATAATACTTTGCCTGGTTGGAAAGATAAAATAAAATCTCCCCGAGGGATGCCATTAAAGTGCAAGCTACATACAAACAGAAAGCTACGATAACAGTTACAGCTAACGTTAGCTAAATAAAATTGTCTGGCTAGCTAGCTGGCTGGCTGACTAGGCTGATGTAAGTAATTACAGTAGCTAGCAACGTCAATCTAAAAACAGCTTAAATAATTTATTCCGATTAAACAATATTTACTTATATGAAGACAAATATATGGTAAAGAGTGTTCTCTTTCCAGTCTGAAGCAGCAGGTAGTCAGCAGGTTGGGACCATCAAAAACACCCTCTTTGGAGAGAAATTCTGAGGTAATAATTTTGCTCAGACTGAGCGAGCTTTTATGCGGTGAAATAGAACTAGAGCTGCCAGCATCCTCCTTCCTTCGCGACCGCTACGAGTTAAAATAGAGCCAAGCAACCAGCATAAGAACGGACTCTTTGGTTCATTACATAATCCAGTCAGAATTTTGCATGTTCTAGCAACAGCCCTAGCAACAGAAGCTAGAACTTATTGAATCCCGTTGTGACGCAGAGAGGGGCACTATTTGGCCGTGGGGACACTATTTGGCATGACAGGCCCCCGGATAAGATATACGATATACAATGAGTGTACAAAACATTAGGAACACCTTCCTAATATTGAGTTGCACCTCTACAACTCTCCTTCCGTGGCCTCCAACTGCTCTTAAATACAAGTAAAACTAAATGCATGCTCTTCAACCGAGTGCTGCCTGCACCTGCCCGCCCGTCCAGCATCACTACTCTGGACGGTTCTGACTTCGAATATGTGGACTACTACAAATACCTAGGTGTCTGGTTAGACTGTAAACTCTCCTTCCAGACTCACATAAAACATCTCCAATCCAAAGTTAAATCTAGAATTGGCTTCCTATTTCGCAACAAAGCATCCTTCACTCATGCTGCCAAACATACCCTCGTAAAACTGACCATCTTACCGATCCTCGACTTTGGCGATGTCATTTACAAAATAGCCTCCAACACCCTACTCAACAAATTGGATGCAGTCTATCACAGTGCCATCCGTTTTGTCACCAAAGCCCCATATACTACCCACCACTGCGACCTGTACGCTCTCGTTGGCTGGCCCTCGCTTCATACTCATCGCCAAACCCACTGGCTCCAGGTCATCTACAAGACCCTGCTAGGTAAAGTCCCGCCTTATCTCTGCTCGCTGGTCACCATAGCTGCACCCACCTGTAGCACGCGTTCCAGCAGGTATATCTCACTTGTCACCCCCAAAGGCAATTTCTCATTTGGCCGCCTCTCCTTCCAGTTCTCTGCTGCCAATGACTGGAACGAACTACAAAAGTCTCTGAAACTGGAAACACTTATCTCCCTCACTAGCTTTAAGCACCAGCTGTCAGAGCAGCTCACAGATCACTGCACCTGTACATAGCCCATCTATAAATAGTGAGGGAGATAAGTGTTTCCAGTTTCAGAGACTTTTGTAGTTTGTTCCAGTCATTGGCAGCAGAGAACTGGAAGGAGAGACATTGAGGAGTATACCATCGGCTTCATCAATAAGTGCATCGATGGACGTTGTCCCCATAGTGACTGTACGTACGTATCCCAACCAGAAGCCATGGATTACAGGCAACATCCGCACCGAGCTAAAGGCTAGAGCTGCCGCTTTCAAGGAGCTTGACACTAATCTGGATGCTTATAAGAAATCCCGCTATGCCCTCAGACAAACTATCAAACAGGCAAAGTGTCAATACAGGACTAAGATTGAATCCTACTACACCGGCTTTGACGCTCGGCGGATGTAAAAGGGCTTACAAACTATTATGGACTATAAAGGGAAACCCAGCCACGAGCTGCCCAGTGATGGGAGCCTACCAGACGAGCTAAATGCCTTTTATGCTGGCTTCGTGTCAAGCAACACTGAAGCATGCATGAAAGCACCAGCTGTTCCGGACGACTGTGTGATCACGCGCTCTGTAACCGATGTGAGTAAGACCTTTAAACATGTCAACATTCACAAGGCTGCAGGGTCAGACAAATTACCAGGATGTGTACTGCATGCAAGGACCAACTGTCAAGTATTTTCAATGCCATTTTCAAACTCTCTCTGACCGACTCTGTAATACCTACATGTTTCAAGCAGACCACCATAGTCCCTGTGCCCAAGAACGCCAAGGTAACCTGCCTAAATGACTACCCCCGTAGCACTCACGTGTGTAACCACGAAGTGCTTTGACAGGCTGGTCATGGCTCACATCAACACCATCATCCCTGAAACCCTAGACCCACTCCAATTTGCACACATTCCCATCAGATCCACAGATGATGCAATCTTAATTGCACTCCACACTGCCCTTTCCCACCTGGACAAAAGGAACACTTACGTGACTATGCTGTTCATTGACTAAAGCTCAACATTCAACACCATAGTGCCCACAAAGCTCATCACTAAGCTAAGGACCCTGTGACTAAACACCTCCCTCTGCAACTGGATCACGGACTTCCTGACGGGCCGCCCCCCAGGTGGTAAGGTTAGGCAACAACACATCTGCCACGCTGACTTAGTCCCCTCCTGTACTCCCTGTTCACCCACGACTGCGTGGCCAAGCACGACTCCAACACCATCATTAAGTTTGCTGACACCACAACGGTGCAAGGCCTGATCACCGACAATGATAAAACAGTCTATAGGGAGGAGGTCAGAGACCTGGCAGTGTGGTGCCAGGACAACAACCTCTCCCTCAACGCCAGCAAGACAAAGGAGCTGATTGTGGACTACAGGAGAAGGAGGGCCGAACACACCCCCATTCACATCGACGGGTTGTAGTGGAGTGGGTCGAGAACTTCAAATTATTTGCTGTCCAAACTATCATGGTCCAAATACACAAAGACACCTATTCCTCCTCAGGAAAGGATTTGGCATGGGTCCACAGATCCTCAAAAAGTTCTACAGCTACACCATCGAGAGCATTCTGATCGGTTCCATTACCACCTGGTATGGCAACTGCTCGGCATCCGACCGTAAGGCACTACAGAGGGTAGTGCGTACGGCCCAGTACATCACCGCGGCCAAACTTCCTGCCATCCAGGACCTCTTTAATAGGTGTCAGAGGAAGGCACAAAATATTGTCAAAGACTCCAGCAACCCAAGTCATAGACTGTTCTCTCTGCTACCGCATAGCAAGCGGTACAGGAGCACCGGGTCTAGGTCCAAAATGCTCTTTAACAGCTTCTACCCCAAGCCATAAGACTGCTGAACAATTAATCAAATGGCTACCTGGACTATTTGCATCGATCCCCTCCCACCCTCTTTCTTTTGATTATTATTTATGCATAGTCACTTTAGCCCTGCCTAAATGTACATATTATCTAAATTGATTTGACTAACCTGTACCCCCACACATTGACTCTGTACCGGTACCACCTGTATATAGCCTCGTTATTGTTCTTTTATTGTGTTTCTTTTTTTACTGTAGTTTATTTAGTAAATATTTTCTTAACTCCCATTTTCTTAAAACTGCATTGTTGGTTAAGGGCTTGTAAGTAAGCATTTCATGGTAAGGCCTACACCTGTTTTATTCGGTGCATGTGACAAATACAATTTGATTCGATTTGACCATTCTTGATACACACGGGAAACTGTTGAGTGTGGAAAAACTCAGCAGCGTTGCAGTTCTTGCTGTTCACTCAAACCGGTGCACCTGGCACCTACTACCATACAGTACACAATCCATGTCTCAATTGTCTCAAGACTTAAAAATACTTCTCCTCGCCTTCATCTACACTGACTGAAATGGATTTAACAAGTGACATCAATAAAGGATCATTCTGTAGCTTTCACCTGTAGCTTTCACCTGGATTTACCTGGTCAGTTTATGTCATGGAAAGAGCATAGGTGTTTTGTACAGACAGTGTATATAAAACACAGGAAAATTACGTTTTTGACTGCAATGGTTATTTAGAACACTTTATGTTGGTATTTCCTTTGTTTTGGGAGTTACCTTTATATTGACGGTGCACGTGTAGTCCCAAAGCCAGGAAATCTGCCAATCACAATACTGCAAAGCACAATTATTGACAAAAATGGGTCAATCATTCACAGGGCTTTTACTTAAATAATATAAACCTGGATACCAGTTCCTCTGCACAATACAGTAAGGAAGTATTGCAGGTAGGAATACTGGGATATAGTCTGACTTGTTTTTTTTTCTTTTTGTCATGGTTCCTCCTGGGCTTCAGGTTTGGAGATGGATACTATTTGCTTGCTTTCACTGGCTTTGTGTCTGTCTAGAAACTCCAAGGACGTAAGTAAATCTGCACAGTCATAAAGTTAGAATTAAGTAATCAGATTTATGGCGTCTCATCTTGGTGTAACATTCTCTCAGTCAGAGAGCAGATTAAGAGCTGTTTTTCATCGACCCTTTCTGCAGATATTTCTTCTGTCGATTTCACCTATGTACCCTCATTTTGTACTGATTGTCCTTTGTGTTTGTTGGTGTGTAAGTGAATGTGTATGTTCTCTGTAGAGTTTACATGGTAGCCATTCCTGCAGTAATCCAGGCAGGCTTCTGCAGCCCCATGAGACCTTGGTAATGACCATATCTCTGATCGCCAATGGACAGAACAAAATACTTCTCCAGGAGAGTTCTGATCAAGAGTTTCACCGCTGCTTCCAGTTTCAGGTCAGCCCAGCACTGGTCGACATCCAGAACCATTCAATAAGAGTGTACTGTAGTTCTCAGATTTGTGACGCATGTCTTAATTTTCTATGTAATACCAGGTTATTTCATGGGAAATATCAATGTGGTGGCTTACTATAACCTTTCTGGCATTCAGGCTGAAATTCTTACCTGGTTTTGGTCAGATACTAGTATGCAATGTACAATATACAGTCGAAGTCAGAAGTTTACATACACTTAGGTTGGAATCATTAAAACTTCTTACGGCTGAAACCCCGCTAACGGGATTGATATGACAACAGCCAGTGAAAGTGCAGGGCGCAAATTCAAACAGAAATCTCATAATAAAAATTCCTCAAACATACAAGTATTTGACACCATTTTAAAGATAAACTTGTTGTTAATCCCACCACCATGTCCGATTTCAAAAAGGCTTTATGACGAAAGCACACCAAATGATTATGTTAGGTCAGCAACTAGTCACAGAAAAACACAGCTCTTTTTCCAGCCAAAGAGAGGAGTCACAAAAAGCAGAAATAGAGATAAAATTAATCACTAACCTTTGATGATCTTCATCAGATGACACTCATAGGACTGCATGTTACACAATACATGTATGTTGTTCGATACATGTCTGTTGTTCGATAAAGTTCATATTTATATCCAAAAATCTCAGTTTACATTGGCGCGTTATGTTCAGTAATGTTTTGCTTCCAAAACATCCGGTGATTTTGCAGAGAGCCACATCAATTTACAGAAATACTCATCATAAATGTTGATGAAAATACAAGTGTTATACATGGAATTATAGATCCACTTCTCTTAATGCAACCGCTGTGTCAGATTTTGTTTTACTTTTCAGAAAAAGCACACCATGCAATAATCTGAGTACGGCGCTCAGACACAAAAACAAGCCATACAGGTACCCGCCATGTTGTGGAGTCAACAGAAGTCAGAAATAGCATTATAAATATTCACTTACCTTTGATGATCTTCATCAGAATGCACTCCCAGGAATCCCAGTTCGACAATAAATATTTGTTTTGTTCGATAAAGTCCATAATTTATGTCCAAATACCTCCTTTTTGTTCGCGCGTTTAGTTCACAAAGTCAAATTCATGAGGCGTGAGCACTAGGTCCAGACAAAGTCAAAAAGTTCCGTTACAGTTCGTAGAAACATGTTAAACGATGTATAGAATCAATCTTTAGGATGTTTTTAACAAAAATCTTCAATAATGTTTCAACCGGAGAATTCCTTTGTCTTTAGAAATGCAATGGAACGCAGCTAACTCTCACGGGCACTCTCACTGAGCTCATGGCACTCTGCCAGACCTCTGGTTGAAACAGCTCTCATTCTCTCCCTCTTCACAGTAGAAGCATCAAACAAGGTTCTAAAGACAGTTGACATCCAGTGGAAGCCTTGGGAAGTGCAATCGGACTAAATTTACACTGTATCTTGGATAGGCAAAGAGTTGAAAAACTACAAACCTCAGATTTCCCACTTCCTAGTTGGATTTTTTCTCAGGTTTTTGCCTGCCATATGAGTTCTGTTATACTCATAGACATCATTCAAACAATTTTAGAAACTCCAGAGTGTTATCTATCTACTAATCTACTAATCTACTAATGATATGCATATATTAGCTTCTGGGCCTGAGTAGCAGGCAGTCTACTCTGGGCACCTTATTCATCCATGCTACTCAATACTGCCCCCCAGCCATAAGAAGTTAAAACTCATTTTTCAAACCACTCCACAAATTTATTGTGAACAAACTATAGTTTTGGAAAGTCGGTTAGGACATCTACTTTGTGCATGACACAAGTAATTTTTCCAACAATTGTTTACAGACAGATTGTTTCACTTATATTTCACTGTATCACAATTCCAGTAGGTCAGAAGTTTACATACACTAAGTTGACTGTGCCATTAAACAGCTTGGAAAATTCCAGAAAATTATATCATGGCTTTAGAAGTTTCCGATAGGCTAATTGATATAATTTGAGTCAATTGGAGGTGTACCTGTGGATGCATTTTCAAGGCCTACCTTCAAACTCAGTGCCTCTTTGCTTGACATCATGGGAAAATCAAAAGAAATCAGCCAAGACCTCAGGAAAAAAATTGTAGACCTCCACAAGTCTGGTTCATCCTTGGGAGCAATTTCTAAACGCCTGAAGGTACCACATTCATCTGTACAAACAATAGTACGCAAGTATAAACACCATGGGACCACACAGCTGTCACACCGCTCAGGAAGGAGACGCGTTCTGTCTCCTAGAGATGAGCGTACTTAGGTGCGAAAAGTGCAAATCAGTCCCAGAACAACAGCAAAGGACCTTGTGGAGATGCTGGAGGAAACAGGTACAAAAGTATCTATATCCACAGTAAAACGAGTCCTATATCAACATAACCTGAAAGCCCGCTCAGCAAGGAAGAAGCCACTGCTCCAAAACCGCAATAAAAAAATCCAGACTATGGTTTGCAACTGCACATGGGGACAAAGATCGTACTTTTTGGAGAAATGTCCTCTGGTCTGGTGAAACAAAAATAGAACTGTTTGGCCATAATGACCATCGTTATGTTTGGAGGAAAAAGGGGGAGGCTTGCAAGCCGAAGAACACCATCCAACCGTGAAGCACGGGGGCGGCAGCATCATGTTGTGGAGCTGCTTTGCTACAGGAGGGACTGGTGCACTTCACAAAATAGATGGCATCATGAGGTAGGAAAATTATGTGGATATATTGAAGCAACATCTCAAGACATCAGTCAGGAAGTTAAAGCTTGGTCGCAAATGGGTCTTCCAAATGGACAATGACCCCAAGCATACTTCCAAAGTTGTGGCAAAATGGCTTAAGGACAACAAAGTCAATGTATTGGAGTGGCCATCACAAAGCCCTGACTTCAAACCTACAGAAAATTTGTTGGCAGAACTGAAAATGCGTGTGCGAGCAAGGAGGACTACAAACCTGATTCAGTTACACCAGCTCTGTCAGGAGGAATGGGCCAAAATTCACCCAACTTATTGTGGGAAGCTTGTGGAAGGCTACCTGAAACGTTTGACCCAAGTTAAACAATTTAAAGGCAATGCTACCAAATACTAATTGAGTGTATGTAAACTTCTGACCCACTGGGAATGTGATGAAAGAAATAAAAGCTGAAATAAATCATTCTCTCTACTATTATTCTGACATTTCACATTCTTAAAATAAAGTGATCCTAACTGACCTAAGACAGGGATTTTTTTCTCTGATTAAATGTCAGGAATTGTGAAAAACTGATTTTAAATGTATTTGGCTAAGGTGTATGTAAACTTCTGACTTCAACTGTATATGTCACTTAGCAGAAACTTTTTCCAAAGCAACTCACAATAGCCTATGTGATCCCTGCAGAAATTGAACCCCCAACCTTGCCATTGCAAGCAGCATGGGCTTACCAACTGAGCCACACAGGACCACAGTATGGTATCATATGTTATTGGTACATTAGTTTATCAGTGTGTTGCTCTCTGTCTCCTTGACAGGCCCCTCATGTGGAGAGTGACAAAGTGCAACATTTTAAGGTGACGGTTCAAGGTGAAACGTTTCTATCCACGGAGGAGAGAAAGGTCATGATTAAACCCTACAAACCGATGACATTTGTCCAAACAGATAAACCAATCTACAACCCGGGACACACAGGTAATTTTACACAGAGCCAGTACTCAATTAGTCTGCTTGCTAAGAAACAGGACAATTAGGTGGTATCATGTTTCTATGATGGTTTGCTCTGTCATCACAAACAGGACCATCAGGTGCAGATAAAGAAAACATCTGTTGTGTGTTGACTCAGCATATTTACACTGGAATGGAGTTTGAACCAACATGCCACATGTTATAAGGTGTTCCTCTCCTGGACATTATCATTGGATATCGAAAATTTAAATATTTTCAGCGAACTCGCGGTGCAGTTCTCCTTTATCTGCAATTGATTTAAATGGGGCCATATTACCAACGGTTGTACATTTTATCCAGAGTAAATATAAATTCTCATTGAGTGCTTGTCTTAGTCTTGTCTTTGTTTTCTTACAGTGCATTTTAGAGTCATCACCTTGGATACCAATTTTAGCCCTGTCAATCAGCTGGTGAGTGTTGAAAATGTGAAACATTAAATATTGAAAACAATGACCTATTTGGTCTTCATTTAGATCAGTATCTCCACGATTTCAAACAAAAAGACAGATACAGAAGTATCACAACATCATAATAATGTGTTACAGACATAGCAATCATGTATTATGTAACAATATGTACACATGTATTATGTAACACTATGTACTGATCAGTGTTGTCCAACCAGCCAGAAAACATTTTGGCTATTCTAACCCTAACCCTTCTCACATAGAAACTTCATTGGGAGAAAGTATGTTTGATATGCTTTTTACAATTGTATCACAAACCATTTTTTTGAAAATCATGATGAAAGTGCCCCTTTTAGACCTTGGAAGACCCTATGATCCATGAACCGTATGTGACACAGACAACATATTGGTATCGTTATACTCCGTATAGTGTGATTTAAAAGGAGTATGTCTAGATTCTGAACGAAAATACTTCACATTATTTAATTCAACAATAAAAATATTAATATGAATATTTCAAAGTACCCTTATTGATGTTATTCGTTTTTAAAAATCTGAATAATTTTTACTGCCAAATACATTTACATGTTTATCTTTATTTACAATCTGTAGAAACTATGAGAATAGAAAGGTTCGGAACTTTTCTGAAGCATCACAGCACAGTTGAAAAATATATGGCTAACATAAATCCAATATGGATGGTGTTAATAGATAGATGATGATGACAAGATAACAAGATAACAAATGTAAAATATACTGTGTCTGCAAAATGTACATAGGCTCAGAACTTTTGTGAAATAGCACAGTTAAAAATATATGACAAATAGATATCAAACTGGATGGACATCAGAAATATATGGGAGAGGTGGAAGTTAGAGGAAGGCCAGGACTTAAAACAAACAAAATAAAACTATTGTCAAATAGATTGTGTCTGTAAAATGTATATAGTATGTATAAGCTGGAAGTATTTTTATTTCATTCATTATTTCACCTTTATTTAACCAGGTAGGCCAGTTGAGAACAAGTTCTCATTTACAACTGCGACCTGGCCAAGATAAAGCAAAGCAGTGCGACAAAAACAACAACACAGAGTTAAACATGGGTGAAACAAACGTACAGTCAATAAAACAATAGAAAAATCTATATATTGTACAGTGTGTGCAAATGTAGTAAGATTAGGGAGGTAAGGCAATAAATAGGCCATAGTGGCAAAATAATTACAATTTAGCACTAACACTGGAGTGATAGACGTGCAGATGATAATGTGCAAGCAGAGATACTAGGGTGCAAAAGAGCAAAAATAAATAACAATGTGGGGATGTTGTCGTTGGGTTGGCTATTTACAGATGGGCTGTGTACAGATGCAGTGATCGGTAAGCTGCTCTGGCAGCTGATGTTAAAGTTAGTGAGGGAGATATGAGTCTCCAGCTTCAGTGATTTTTGCAATTCCTTCCAGTCATTGGCTGCAGAGAACTGGAAGGAAAGGCGACCAAAGAGGAGTTTGCTTTGGAAATGACCAGTGAAATAAACCTGCTGGAGTGCGTGGTACAGGTGGGTGTTGCTATGTTGACCAATGAGCTGAGATAAGGCAGGGCTTTACCTAGCAAAGACTTAGATGACCTGGAGCCAGTGGTTTGGCGACAAATATGAAGCGAGGGCCAGCAAACGAGAGCATACAGGTCGCAGTGGTGGGTAGTATATGGGTCTTTGGTGACAAAACGGATGGCACTGTGATAGATTACATCCAATTTGCTGAGTAGATTGTTGGAGGCTATTTTGTAAATGACCTCGCCAAAGTCGAGGATCGGTAGGATAGTCAGTTTTACGAGGGTATGTTTGGCAGCATGAGTGAAAGATGCTTTGTTGCGAAATAGGAAGCTGATTCTAGATTTAATTTTGGAATGGAGATGCTTAATGTGAGTCTGGAAGGAGAGTTTACAGTCTAACCAGACAGCTAGGTATTTGTAGTTGTCCACATATTCTAAGTCCGAACCGTCCAGTGTGGTGATGGTAGTCAGGTGGGCAGGTGCGGGCAGCGCTCGATTGAAGAGCATGCATTTAGTTTTACTAGCATTTAAGAGCAGTTGGAGGCCACGGAAGGAGTGTTGTATGGCATTGAAGCTCGTCTGGAGGTTTGTTAACACAGTGTCCAAAGATGTGCCAGAGTATACAGAATGGTGTCGTCTGCGTAGAGGTGGGTCAGATAATCACCAGCAGCAAGAGCGACATCATTGATATATACAGAGAAAAGAGTCGGCCCGAGAATTGAACACTGCGGCACCCCCATAGAGACTGCCAGAGGTCCGGATTTGACACACTGAACTCTATCTGAGAAATAGTTGGTGAACCAGGTGAGGCAGTCATTTGAGAAACCAAGGCTGTTGAGTCTGCCGATAAGAATGCGCTGATTGGCAGAGTCGAAGGCCTTGGCCAGGTCGATGAAGATGGCTGCACAGTACTGTCTTTTAGCTATCGCGGTTATGATATCGTTTAGGACCTTGAGCGTGGGTGAGGTGCACCCATGACCAGCTCGGAAACCAGATTGCATACCGGAGAAGGTACGGTGGGATTCTGTTTGTTAACTTGGCTTTCGAAGACTTTAGAAAGGCAGGGCAGGATGGGTATAGGTCTTTAACAGTTTGGGTCTAGAGTGTCTCCCCCTTTGAAGAGGGGGATGACAGCGGCAGCGTTCCAATCTTTAGGGATCTCAGACGATACGAAAGAGAGGTTGAACAGACTAGTAATAGGGGTTGCAACAATTGCGGTGGATAATATTAGAAAAAAAGGGTTCAGATTGTCTAGCCCAGCTGATTTGTAGGGGTCCAGATTTTGCAGCTCTTTCAGAACATCAGCTATCTGGATTTGGGTGAAGGAGAAGCGGTGGGGGCTTGGGCAAGTTGCTGCAGGGGGTGCAGAGCTGTTGGCTGGGGTAGGGGTAGCCAGGTGGAAAGCATGGCGAGCCGTAGAAAAATGCTTTTTGAAATTCTCGATTATCGTGGATTTATCGGTGGTGACAGTGCTTCCTAGCCTCAGTGCAGTGGGCAGCTGGAAGGAGGTGCTCTTATTCTCCATGGACTTTACAGTGTCCCAGAACTTTTTGGAGTTTGTGCTACAGGATGCAAATTTCTGTTTGAAAAAGCTAGCATATCCTAACTGTGTATATTGGTTCCTGACTTCCCTGAAAAGTTGCATGTCGCGGGCTATTCAATGCTAATGCAGTACGCCACAGGATGTTTTTGTGCTGGTCAAGGGCAATCAAGTCTGGAGTGAACCAAGGGCTATATCTGTCTTAGTTCTACATTTTTTTGAATGGGACACGCTTATTTAAGATGGTGAGGAAAGCACATTTAAAGAATAACCAGGCATCCTCTACTGACGGGATGAGGTCAATATCCTTCCAGGATACCTGGGCCAGGTCGATTAGAAAGGCCTGTTTGCTGAAGTGTTTTAGGGAGCGTTTGACAGTGATGAGGGGTGATCGATTGACCGCGGACCCATTACGGACGCAGGCAATGAGGCAGTGATCGCTGAGATCCTTGTTGAAGACAGCAGAGGTGTATTTAGAGCTCAGGTTGGTCAGGATGATATCTATGATGGTCCCCGTGTTTATGGATTTGGGGTTATACCTGGTAGGTTCCTTGATAATTTGTGTGAGATTGAGGGCATCTAGCTTAGATTGTAGGACGGCCGGGGTGTTAAGCATATCCCAGTTTAGGTCACCTAACAGTACGAACTCTGAAGATAAATGGGGGGCAATCAATTTGCATATGGAGTCCAGTGCACAACTGGGGGCTGAGGGGGGTCTATAGCAAGCGGCAACAGTGAGAGACTTATTTCTGGAAAGGTGGATTTTTCGAGGTAGAAGCTCGAACTATTTGGGCACAGACCTGGATAGCATGACAGAACTCTGCAGACTATCTCTGCAGTAGATTGTGACCCCGCCCCCTTTGGCAGTTCTATCTTGGCGGAAAATGTTGTAGTTGGAGATGAAAATGTCAGAATTTTTGGTGGCCTTCCTAAGCCAGGATTCAGACACGGCTAGGACATCAGGGTTGGCGGAGTGTGCTAAAGCAGTAAATAAAACAAACTTAGGGAGGAGGCTTCTGATGTTAACATGCAAGGCTTTAACGGTTACAGAAGTCAACAAATGATAGCATCTGGGGAATAGATGTAGTACTGGGGACTACAGGGCCTGGGTTAACCTCTACATCACTAGAGGAACAGAGGAGGAGTAGGATAAGGGTATGGCTAAAGGCTATTAGAAATGGTTGTCTAATGCGTTGGGAACAGAGAATAAAAGGAGCAGATTTCTGGGCATGGTAGAATAGATTCAGGGCAAAATATACAGACATGGGTATGGTAGGTAGGATGTGAGTACAGTGGAGGTAAACCTAGGCGTTGAGTGACGATGAGAGAGGTTTCATCTCTGGTGGGACCAGTTAAGCGAGGTGAGGTCACCGCATGTGTGGGGGGTGGGACAAAAGAGCTATCTAAGGCAAGGTGAGCGGGACTGAGGGCTCTACAGTGAAATAAAACAGTAAGGACTAGCCGAGACAAGTAGAAGCTTAACTGTTAAGAAGAAGCGTAAGTGTTGTTGTTAATTAGTTTACTCCAAATAGGGGAGGGGTGGTAGGGTTTGCAGGAAATAATAAAGGAAAATATATTTTTTAAAGATATGTATGTACATATATATATACAGTATATACACAGTTGAAGTCGGAAGTTTACATACACTTAGGTTGGAGTCATTAAACCTCATTTTTCAACCACTCCACAAATTTCTTGTTAACAAACTATAGTTTTGACAAGTCGGTTAGGACATCTACTTTGTGCATGACACAAGTAATTCTTCAAACAATTGTTTACAGACAGATTATTTCACTTATAACTCACTGTATCACAATTCCAGTGGGTCAGAAATGTACATACACTAAGTTGACTGTGCCATTAATTGAAAAATTCAATTAAGAAGCTTCTGATAGGCTAATTGAAATCATTTGAGTCAATTGGAGGTGTACCTGTGAATGTATGTCAAGGCCTACCTTCAAACTCAGTGCCTCTTTGCTTGACATCATGGGAAAATCAAAAGAAATCAGCCAAGTCTGGTTCATCCTTGGGAGCAATTTCTAAATGCCTGAAGGTACCACGTTCATCTGCACAAACAATAGTACGCAAGTATAAACACCAAGGGACCACGCAGCCGTCATACCGCTCAGGAAGGAGACGCGTTCTGTCTCATAGACATTAATGTACTTTGGTGCGAAAAGAGCAAATCAATCCCAGAACAACAGCAAAGGACCTTGTGGAGATGCTGGAGGAAACAGGTACAAAAGTATCTATATCCACAGTAAAACGAGTCCTGTATCGATGTAACCTGAAAGGCAGCTCAGCAAGGAAAAAGCCACTGCTCCAAAACCGCAATAAAAAAGACAGACTATGGTTTGCAACTGCACATGGTGACAAAGATCGTACTTTTTGGAGAAATGTCTTCTGGTCTGATGAAACAAAAATAGAACTGTTTGGCCATAATGACCATCATTATGTTTGGAGGATAAAGGGGGAGGCTTGCAAGCCGAAGAACACCATCCCAACCGTGAAGCACAGGGGTGGCAGCATCATGTTGTGGGGCTGCTTTGCTGCAGGAGGGACTGGTGCATTTCACAAAATAGATAGCATCATGAGGCAGGAAAATTATGTGGATCTATTGAAGCAACATCTCAAGACATCATTTACATTTACATTTAAGTCATTTAGCAGACGCTCTTATCCAGAGCGACTTACAAATTGGAAAGTTCATACATATTCATCCTGGTCCCCCCGTGGGGAATGAACCCACAACCCTGGCGTTGCAAGCGCCATGCTCTACCAACTGAGCCACACGGGACCATCAGTCAGGAAGTTAAAGCTTGGTCGCAAATGGGTCTTCCAAATGGACAATGACCCCAAGCATACTTCCAAAGTTGTGGCAAAATGGCTTAAGGAAACAAAGTCAAGGTATTGGAGTGGCCATCACAAAGCCCTGACCTCAAGCATATAGAAAATGTGTTGGCAGAACTGGAAAAGCGTGTGCGAGCAAGGAGGCCTACAAACCTGACTCAGTTACACCAGCTCTGTCAGGAGGAATTGGCCAAAATTCTCCCAACTTATTGTGGGAAGCTTGTGGAAGGCTACCCGAAACATTTGACCCAAGTTAAACAATGTAAAGGCAATGCTACCAAATACTAATTGAGTGTATGTAAACTTCTGACCCACTGGGAATGTGATGAAAGAAATAAAAGCTGAAATTAATAATTCTCTCTACTATTATTCTGACATTTCACATTCTTAAAATAAAGTGGTGATCCTAACTGACCTATGACAGGGATTTTTTTCTCTGATTAAATGTCAGGAATTGTGAATAACTGAGTTTAAATGTATTTGGCTAAGGTTTATGTAAACTTCTGACTTCAACTGTCTATATATATATATATATATATACATTTACATGTCCTGGAATTTGACTAAAATGGTGCTGCCACAATAAGAATATACAGACAGACAATAAACAGGATATACAGACAACTTATGTAGAAGCAGAGTTTTAACCAAATCCACATGCGGTATGTACACTATTTACTAGCGGAGGCTGCTGAGGGGAGAACGGCTCATAATAATGACTGGAACGGAGCAAATGGGATGGCGTCAAACACCTGAAAACCATTCCACTAATCCCCTCCAGGGATAACCATGAGCCCGTCCTCCCCAATTAAGGTGCAACCAACCTCCTGTGCTATGTACACTGTAGTATAAGAACTACAAGGTTCACTAAAAAAACCTAGCTACAATATAAATTATATATGTAGGGATGTATAAATATATGAAGCATTTACCGTTATTTTACCGTTATTTTACCAGGTAAGTTGACTGAGAACACATTCTCATTTACAGCAATGACCTGGGGAATAGTTACAGGGGAGAGGAGGGGGATGAATGAGCCAATTGTAAGCTGGAGATGATTAGGTGACCGTGATGGTATGAGGGACAGCTTGGGAATTTAGCCAGGACACCGGGGTTAACACCCCTACTCTTACGATAAGTGCCATGGGATCTTTAATGACCTCAGAGAGTCAGGACACTCGTTTAACGTCCCATCCGAAAGACGGCACCCTACACATGATGATGTGCAGTCGGGGAAATATGTACAGTGAGGCTTCGAAAAGAACCCCATACCTACTGTAAAATATGGTGTTGGATGTTATTTGGGCTTTTTTGCTTTCACTGGTCCTGGGGCCCTTGTTAAGGTCAACGGCATCATTAACTTTATTCAGTACCAGGACATTTTGGCCTCTGCCAGGAGGCGGAAACTTGGCTCCAAGTGGATCTACCAGCAAAACAATAACCCCGAGCACACATTGAAATCCACAAAGAAATGGTGGTCACAAAATCAACATTTTGGAATCGCCATCTCAGTCTCTGGACTTAAAACACATTGAAAACCTGTGGTTTGAATTGAAGATGACAGTCCATAAGCGCAGACGAAGGATGTCAAGAATCTGGAAGGATTCTGTATGGATTCTGTATGGTCTAAGATTCCTCCCTATATGTTCTCCAACTCATAAATGTTTTTTTGAAAAAGGCTCGGTGCCATTATATTCACAAAGTGAGGTAATGAAACCTATTGAAAACAGGGCTGTCAATAATTTTGACTTCTACACCCCCCTTGTTAAACAAAATATATTTCTCTGAGCAATTGTATTATTATAATATAACTTCCCAGTATTATTTTTATTTATTTTACACAGTAATTTTTGCACATCCTCGTCAAGAGTGTCTATAATTTCAGACCCAACTGTATTTGAAAAAAAAGCATATTAGGATGTGCAAATAGTGGAAAGAGAAGTGCGCAGTTCTTGGATGATAGTGCAGAGTGCATAGTAATGAGAAGATCATCGTGGACCAGGTGATTTGGGCCACGGCCCGTGGGAAGAAGCTGTTCAAGTGGTGGGATGTTTGTTTGTGATTGACCTGAACCGTTTGCCAGAGGGAAGTCTTTGGAAGATGGAGTGGAAGGGGTCAGGGTTGATCTTATCTGCATGCTTCCATGCTCTGAAATCGTGCAGGACCTCGATGGAGGGCAGGTGGCACCCGGTGACCCTCTCAGCAGACCGGACAATCCATTGCAGTTCGCCTTTGGACCAGGCAGACGCATTCCCAAACCAGAAAGTGATCAAGGAGGTGAGTATGAGCTCGATAATGGTTGCGTAGAACTGAATCAGAATTGTGCGTGAGAGTTTAAATTTCTTCAGCTGACGTAAGAAGTATATCCGCTGGTGTGGTTTATTGGTGATCGCTGTGAGGTTGTCCTGCCACTTGAGGTTGTGGGAGATGATGGTCCCCAGGAATTTGAATGTCTCAGCCATGCTTACAGCTGATCCAATGATTTCAAGGGGGAGAGATAGTGAGGGATGCTTCCTGAATTCAATCACCATCTCCACAATAGTTTTAAACAATATACTCCTGTACATCAAATTTCCAGAATGGGTGCTCTGCTATTTTTTAAGTTATGATACATTTTATGAGCACCAGTACCACTGTGAATGGGAAATGTAATCAAAGAGAACTCTGTTTGCTGGTGATTTGCTGTATATGATTGGTTATTGACCTACAGTATAATGTACATGTTGATGTATTAAATGGGTCATATCTTCAAAAATAGCAGAGCACCACTGTAATTATGACCCGTTTGAAGGATTTATTGTTTCAAACAGTATGTCTAAAAAAAGCTCAATCATAAAGGGCACTTTTGTGATATTCATATTAATATTTTAACTTAGTATAAATTAACGTGAACATTTTTATTCCTGAATCTACACATGCTCCATATTTTAGAGCACACTATAAGGAGTGTAATGACACCAAGATGATGTCTTTATCATGTGCGGTTCATGGATCATGGAGTCTTACAAGAGGCATGGGTGTAAAACAGGTCTAAAATGGTCACTTTCATCCTTTTTTTAAATGGTTTGTGATTCAAATGTAAAAAGCGTATGAAACATCGTTCATTCCAATTAATTTTCAATGTGAAAATGGCCAGAACAATCTGAGATACCAAAAATATTTTCGGGCCTTCCTGGTGGACAATCGCCCCCGGTGACAGACTAGTGTTCTGTCCAGACTACCTCACGCTACAGAAACAGGAGATAGGCTCCTGCCCTATTGGCCATACTGGTTTGGACAAAGATTATTATGTACAGTATACTGTAAATGCTTATTTAAATTCAGCAATCAACTAGCCACCCCATGTCATACATGTCTCGTCAGTACTCCATGAACAATAAGACTTTGGAAATGGGAAACTATTGGGTAAAATCCAAATATCTGAAGGTATGCTTTTTAGCCTGTGTTGTCTGTTTAATCAGACTACACAAACAGTTAGCACTCAGGGCAAAAGTACATGTCTACAGAGGTTCTCTAAGTAAACCTGCGTGGGCTGATTTGAAGGTCCTCAAACATTCACCACAGGACATGGGGTTTTCAATTTCATAAAAGGTTAGATTGGAATGTACAGTATGTGATTTTCTTTCATGAGATTGAGTTGATCTACTAAATTGATGTTAGAGTCCCAGTCAGATGCAAATGCTACGTGTGATGTCTACTTGAAGAGACAAAGCCAATCGCCTGGCTAGTTCCTACGGTTGTAGACATCTGCTATGCTCCTCTGTAGATTTTTGGGGACTCTGTAGATTTTTGGGGAATTTGAGAGTTCATAAAACATTAACCAGTCTTTTGTCTTTCCTTTCACAGTACAACATTGTGGAACTGCAGGTAAGACCCTTATTAGTCTATCAATGTATGATGACTCACTGTAAATACTAGTACATTATAAGACAATGACTCCACCAGCTAGGTACTGTAGGTCATCATTCATTTCTACATGGCAGTTACCAGAAGACTCCCTATCAGCTTTATGTGATCACATCTGGGCCACCTTCAGCAAGCAAACTTCAGAACGCTGCAGATAGAAATGTCATGAATAGAGCTGATGTGACTCTTTACTCTTCATGTCAGACAGGCATGTTTGGCCTACATAACATAATTTGTATGTGAAAGTTCCACAATGTTGCACCCTGCTACATGTGTCCCTTGTTCTATGAACCAACAGGATGTTCATCAGAACAGGATTGGACAGTGGGTCAATACTACATCCAGTGGCAACATTCTGCAGCTTTCTTACCCCCTGAACTCTGAAGCACCCGTAGGATCCTATGCTATTGTAGTGTGGATTGGTGAAAACAAAATATACCATCGCTTCAAGGTAGAAAAGTATGGTAAATAGAGCTTCTTTATTTGACCTTTCATGCTAGGTAATATTATGGATCTGGAAGTTGAATCAATGCATCACATTTCTGGAACATTCATGAGTTGCCTGCTGTTCTCTTATCTCTAGTTTTGCCAAAGTTTGAGATCAAAATGAACCTCGCCGATGAGATCAGCTTTGTTCAAGAGGAGTATAAAGTAGAAGTGTGTGCAACGTGAGTCAACACTATCTCTGTTCTGTAATGCACTGTAGTTACAAATTACTCAAAAACATAGTGCATTTAAGTGCATTTTCAAATACAAATATTTAAATACCCCATGCATTTAAACCCAGGTCTGTTTAGTCATAGGGGTATTTAAAAGAATGTATTTGGAAACAAGTAATTTAAAATATTTTCAAATAGTAGGATATTTATAGGAAATTATATGAAAATACTTTCAAGTACTTCAAATAGAAGTAGTTGATTTGGCCACATTATTTGAAAATACTGATGCATAGAAAATAAGTATTTGAACCCAGGTCTAGGTAATGACAGCTAATGACTAATTAGTGTGCTTACTCAAAGCTCAAAGTTTGCACAGAGCGCCATAGACTAGAATAGTACATTTTGGATTTCAGATGTGCAGACTGACCCAACTTAGATTTCTTCAATACAGCTTAATGCTACCATTTACCAGTCACTACTAATACCACTAACACTGCAGTCACTTCTACTACTACTACCACTACTACTACTACTACTACTACTATTACTACCACTACTATTACTACTACTACTACTACTACTATTACTACCACTACTACTACTACTACTACTACCACTACTACTACTACTACTACTACCACTACTACTATTACTATTACTACCACTACTACTACTAATAATAATACTACTACTACTATTACTACTATTACTACTGCAATTACTACCATTACTACTGCAATCACTACCATTACTACTGCAATCACTACCATTACTACTGCAGTCACTACCATTACTACTGCAGTCACTACCATTACTACTGCAATCACTACCATTACTACTGCAATCACTACCATTACTACTGCAGTCACCACCATTACTACTGCAGTCACTACCACTACTACTGCAGTCACTACCATTACTACTGCAATCACTACCATTACTACTGCAGTCGCCACCATTACTACTGCAGTCGCCACCATTACTACTGCAATCGCCACCATTACTACTGCAATCACCACCATTACTACTGCAGTCACTACCATTACTACTGCAGTCACTACCATTACTACTGCAGTCACTACCATTACTACTGCAGTCACTACCACTACTACTGCAGTCGCCACCATTACTACTGCAGTCGCCACCATTACTACTGCAATCGCCACCATTACTACTGCAATCACCACCATTACTACTGCAGTCACTACCATTACTACTGCAGTCACTACCATTACTACTGCAGTCACTACCACTACTACTGCAGTCACTACCATTACTACTGCAGTCACTACCATTACTACTGCAGTCACTACCATTACTACTGCAGTCACTACCACTACTACTGCAGTCACTACCACTACTACTGCAGTCACTACCACTACTACTGCAGTCACTACCACTACTACTGCAGTCACTACCACTACTACTGCAGTCACTACCACTACTACTGCAGTCACTACCACTACTACTGCAGTCACCACCATTACTACTGCAGTCACCACCATTACTACTGCAGTCACCACCATTACTACTGCAGTCACCACCATTACTACTGCAGTCACCACCATTACTACTGCAGTCACCACCATTACTACTGCAGTCACCACCATTACTACTGCAGTCACCACCATTACTACTGCAGTCACCACCATTACTACTGCAGTCACCACCATTACTACTGCAGTCACCACCATTACTACTGCAGTCGCCACCATTACTACTGCAGTCGCCACCATTACTACTGCAGTCACTACCATTACTACTGCAGTCACTACCATTACTACTGCAATCACTACCATTACTACTGCAGTCACTTCCATTACTACTTCAGTCACTACCACTACTACTGCAGTCACCACCATTACTACTGCAGTCACCACCATTACTACTGCAGTCACTACCACTACTATAGCTTATCTCACAACCATAAATACTCAAGACAAGCTAGCAAACACACACATTTTCTTTAAGAAATGTACTTTTGTAGTTGAAGACCTACAATGGTACTGCTCAATGTCATAAACTGTTCTTATGAGTACCCTGAGACTTCAAAGGTTTGGGACAGTGGCACGTACAGTACATGAACAGCTGTGCCAGTATTCATAAAGCATCTGAGAGTAGGATTGCTGACCTAGGATAAGGCTCCCCCTGTACATGAGATCTTGTTCATTAAATCCAAAAGTTAAAACTGATCCTAGATCAGGACGCATACTCTGATAGGCTTTATGAATACTGGTCCAGATCGATTGACAATGTTGAAAACACTTTACTTAAAAGCTTGCAGGTAAAAACATTATAATGTATTGTTATAAGCACGCATGTATGAGATTTACAATGTCTCATATGAGACATATAATATGGTATGTCTCTCTATGTAGGAAATGTATGATAGTTGCTGTGTCTGATGTATGTTTGTGTTTTATTATGAAATCAAATCAGATACACGTATGGGCAGCCTGTACCTGGTAAAGCAGAGGTAGAGTTGTGCCGACCCTTAGTTCCCAATGTATTGATACCAATAAGAATTGATGAGAGAAATCCAGAAGGAGTTCCTGATTATACACCCCCCTGCCATAAAGAGTCAATAGAGGTCTGTATGCTTTCCTGAAGAAACTATATACTTGTTTTTACCATCATATTACATTTGAATGTGATCTGGTTAATTTATTTAAATCTTTTCTTAATGTGTGTGGTTTTGCTTGCTTTTCCCAGATGGACCAAACTGGCTGTGCTTCTCATGTCTTCAACATGTTAATTTTCACAAAGGATGCAGGCCGGAAAAGGCTCATAGACAGGCTGAGTTTTAATGCCAAAGTAGAGGAGGAGGGGACAGGCAAGTCATTTATCATAAGAATTTGGAGACGGTAGAAGTGATGACAACATTTGCTTGAAGTCAAATGAAAACAGTTTTTTTTTCTTGAGAGTGAATTACATAATGTCAAGATTGCATGTTTAATTACATTATAAAGATTGGCATGACCTGCGTATTTGACCTTTGGTGCTACATCCTCATATTATGCAGTTTTTATTCATGTCTTCTGTTTGTAATCATGTTTTTAATACGTTGAGTAAGCTGCGCTGGAATTCAGCTTCTGCATTGTGAACTGCCAATGTGCATCATGGTGGCGTGTGTAGTTGTGAAATAAACCATCCTATTTTCTTTTGTTTTCCTTTGACAGGTATTACACAGTCAAAGGAAAAACACATTGCTCTCTCAGATGTGATTGGAAAACTCACATTTGTTGACACACCCAAAATCTATGAGCATGGATCAATTATCAAGGGCAAGGTGCGTCCAAATCCAGTGATATTGTTTCTTAGACTTAGGTGAATTGTAGATGCCATTTGTCTTGGGACATTCAAGTTTACTTAACTACCAATGGTAGGTAACAGTGACACATGTAGCATCACTACTTACAACTTTCCCCCCCTTTTTCCTCAGATAAACGTTGTTCACTTCAACAACACACCTATCTCAGACATGTTAGTCTACCTTTTGGAGAAGAAAGACAGGTCCTCACATCATCTCCAGACCCTGACCACGGACAGTCATGGTATTGCCAGTTTCTCCTTCAACACAACCAGAATGCCCCAAAAGAATATTAACCTCATAGTAAGTATGATTTCTTCTATGTTTTGGAAGACTGATGATTCCAGCGCACACCATTGAACCTACACCCTATGGCCTATCATGCTCTTGTTGAGATCTGAGAAGATACCATGTGTATAACAAACACTAAGGTGAAACTTCCACCTAGCTTATCAGAGGGCAAGGTGGAGATGTTGACATACTCTATTGCTTACACCTGTCAAATAAAAAAACCCGAATCCTCTCAGATCTCCACAATTATATATGGCATAGGGTCTAAGGGTCGATTTGGGATTGGGCCTTTAGTTATACTCTCTCTCTCCTCTGTTGATTTCCAGGTTAGCAACACACCAAAGGTGGAGAAAATTAAATATAGGGTCCCTTATTTCAAAAGAGGGCAACACAAGCTCTCCCTGATCCAGCCCACTGCCCCTCACAGTAAAATGTTCAGCTCTCTGGCTATTCAGAAGATGGAGAACCCACTGGCATGTTGGGAGGAAGTGTCAATCACCATCCAGTACGCCATCGTAGGGGAGACTGTCTCAAAGGGCTCCGTGGATGTCATCTACCTGGTGAGTAGAACCAGGAACAAGTTGTGACAACCTGCAAACCCAGGGTGAGTCCAAAATGGCACCCTATTCTCTAGTGTGCTACTTTTGACCAGGGTCATTTCAGACAGTCCCAACATCTCATCTTCAAAGGAAGGATGTCTCTATACAACACCAGTACTTCTCATCATATTCTTCCTGCTGACTTGATGGGATAACCGGGACAAGTGTTTTACCCTTTCCCTCCTCCAGGCCTTATCCAGAGGGGTGATAGTTCAGCATAGACACATGAAGGTTACCGTGCAGCACTGGAGTCCTGGTGAGGGAGTTTCATTAAGTAATTATGAACCTACTGGAAGGTGCTTGATGACAATGACAGTGACATGCTCTTGCGTTACAGCAACTGGGGGTGAAGTTACTTTGAAGTTGGCAGTGGTTCCGGAGATGGCGCCTGTGGTACAGGTCCTTGTGTACAGTATGCTACCCAGTGAGACTGTCATCGCCCACAGCATGAACTTTCCCACTGAGAAATGCTTCAGGCACAAGGTGTGTGTATATGTGGGCATGCTTCTTCGTGTGTTATACCCTCTGACTTCTGCACATCACAAACATACTATGTTCATTTTATGGAAGGTATAAATGATGTCAAGTATTTCCATGCACATAGATATCATTCCTTGTATAAAGGTGTATAATGTACACTTATGTATGTCATGTGCACCAGGTGTCGGTGGAGTTCTCACCCTCACAAGCAGTTCCAGGGGAGGAGAACACCCTGCAGCTCTCGGCCCAGCCCGGCTCCCTCTGTGGCCTCAGTGCTGTGGACCAGAGTGTTCACATCATGGAGCCAGGGAAGAGGCTGGATGCTGACAAGGTAACAGAGCTCGGTGTAGTGAATATCAACGGTCATACAGTACCACCATATAAACAGCTGTTGTGGTGCTGGCAATACAACCAGCTTCAGGGGACTAAGAAGTGACAACGGCAGACTTGGAGTGGGTCTGGTCACTGTTGGCCATTTGGTGTACCTTCATCAACTGAAAAGCACCTCCCTATTGGCACTTAATGAGTTAATAGTCTGGGTTGTTTTATTATTGCAATATTAACCGTCATGCTAAAATATTTTACATACATGGATTACCAACTGGGGTCATTTTGACCCCAAGAAGAAACTGTTGGAAAAAACAATCATAGCAACATATCAACTTAATTCAAAACATCATTAGACATGTAAATAATGTTATCTGAAATAAAATTAACCAAAACAGACTATTTTTGAAAAATTACAGTTAATTAGCATATTTTGTCAACCGAAAATATAAATTTGTTCCTTAAATAATGTGCTGTTTCCAACGCACAATCCACATAAGTGTTAAAAACAAAATTTACCATAATTTGATTATAGCATCATTTCGTTTTTAGAATTTTGAAGTAAATACAAATTTTGTCATATTATGTGGTAAACACTATTGCCATTTATAACCAGTTTAAAACATAGCCGAGAACAAAAGGAGCTTCATTTATGCAGGTGATCTTTCTATCTTGTCAAAATCACTGATACAGGTCCCCCTCCACCCTCTGAGGATATGTATAACTTAATATTACATCTCCAGAGAAACCTGGATTCAAATAAATACTTTTTTAGATTTGCCCTATAATAACTACTTTTCAGAGACTACACACCGGTACAGCTTTCTGTGTAGATTCAGAGTGTTTCTAAGTTCGGTATTGCAGTTCTATCAAGTATTTATACCATTGGCAGGCTTTTTATACTATTGGCAGATTTTTATATGCAGAAAAGTGAATTCATTTTGGTTTTGTTGTAACGGCTGTCCTCGCTGACAGAAGGAGAGGACCAGAACGTAGAGTGGTTAGTGTTCATTATTTAATGAAAGTCAACAAAACACTTCAAAATACAAAACAACCGTGACAAAACCGAAACAGTCCTGTGTGGCACAAACACTGACACAGGAACAAACACCCACAAAACACAAGTGAAACCCAGGCTGCCTAAGTATGATTCTCAATCAGGGACAACGATTGACAGCTGTCTCTGATTGAGAATCATACCCGGCAGGACACAAACATCCCAACATAGAAAATACCACATAGACAAACCCACCCAACTCACGCCCTGACCAACTAAATAAATACAAGAAAAAGGAAAACAGGTCAGGAACGTGACATTTGTACACATACAGTGGGGCAAAAAAGTATTTAGTCAGCCACCAATTGTGCAAGTTCTCCAACTTAAAAAGATGAGAGAGGCCTGTAATTTTCATCATAGGTACACTTCAACTATGACAGACAAAATGAGAAAAAGAAATCCTGAAAATCACATTGTAGGATTTTTAATGAATTTATTTGCAAATTATGGTGGAAAATAAGTATTTGGTCACCTACAAAAAGTATTGAGATAAACTTTTGTTATTGACCAAATACTTATTTTCCACCATAATTTGCAAATAAATAAATTAAAAATCCTACAATGTGATTTTCTGGATTTTTTTTCTCATTTTATCTGTCATAGTTGAAGTGTACCTATGATGAAAATTACAGGCCTCTCTCATCTTTTTAAGTGGGAGAACTTGCACAATTGGTGGCTGACTAAATACTTTTTTGCCCCACTGTACATAAAATATGTGGTATAAAAAACTGCAATCTTAGGTGGGTACACGGGGAGCTATATCTCTGAAGATAATCTGTCTATCTGGTCAACATCACTGATACAGGTCAGTATGGGTAATTTGTTATTATGTCTACAAAGAAACATAAATTATTATAAGGGTCCTATCTATCTCATTACTATAGGTGGAATTAGGTGTTTTGGGCTGGGATCGAAATGACCCCAAAGTCTATATTGATACAGAAACACTAAGAACAAGTTGATTGTCAAAGTCATGAACATTTTAAGATTTCAATAAACCACCTTTGGGCTAAGATGAAAAATATGCCTCTGGGGTCGGTAGTATGAGGGTTAATAACGTTTAGCAATGGAAAATGAAATTTAACGTTTCTTTTTAGACAAGTCCAAGTGGTCCTTCACGGTAACAGTCTGTTTTCTTCTGTTTTGTGTCCAGTGAACAAGTTAATTTTACATCTCACTGTTATCCCATTCCAGATATTTGATTTGTTACCAGTCAAGGAGACAACACACATTCCCTACCAGCTTGAAGATTCAGTAGCATGTTTACGTGTAAAATCAATGAAGTACGGGTACGCAAGGCCATACCCAAGACAAACTGAGGAGGAAAATGAACCTCATGAAGTTTTTAAGGTAACCTCAGCCTTGTTTTCTCTTAACTTGAAGCCTCTTTTCCTCTCTCGTAAGAATCAGTCAACATCCTGATACCATGCATACATCTTCTTAAATTATTAATTGCTAAAATACCCTGTTTGAGGCTGAAAAACACCTACAGAATAGAAACATAAAATTCAGAGATATTCATTAATATTGAGCTCTCTTGTTTGTGATTCTGACATTTCTAGAAATTGGGACTGAAGCTGGCAACTAATCTGGTTATAAGAGTACCTTCCTGTCTCAGGTACAAAAGGAAAGAGTACAATAGGGCCCATGGTGAGATGTCCTCCTTCACACCTTTTACTCTTGTCATTGCCAGAAGAATTCAGTGAATCTTGGGAAATGTATGGCTTTTGTTATTCTAATATAGCCTGGTTAAACCAGTCTGAATGCTGCATGCATCACCGTTGAAAGCAGTATTCAATCTGGTTTGACCAGGCTGATTCTAACACGAGAATAATGACTATTCTTTGTTTTAGTTGTAGCCTACAGACGCCACCCTGGAGTCAAGGGCGGACGGATACTTGATCGATCTTTACTGCGTGTAGTAGAAGGTGACAGATTTGTTGATACCATACAGACGGTCCGTACCTTCTTCCCTGAGACGTGGATATGGGATCTTGTGGAAGTTGGGTAAGAGCACTGCACAGTGAGGCTGTTGCCTTATAAACATCACTAAAATAATGCGCGCACATCGATGAGGCAGAAGGTGATGTTATGTTTCTGAACGGTCAGATAGTTAGCAACAATAACAAGAGGCTGCCATGTGGGGAATCGTAGGTTTCTTGTTTCAGCTCGTTGTATCTTGTTATTGATACCATGTCTTGTTTTGAGGTGTTTTGACTCATGTCATGTCTATGCTAATATGGCAAAACATTTGCTATCTAGCTACCAACAACTGTAACGATGTATTTGAGAGACGACAAGTGCTCATTGTGCAAATGTATTTATGTTTTCAATAGACATTTGAAGGCAAAATATAGTTTAGATGTCAACAATCTAAGCCAACCCCGTCTGTTTTGCTCCATAATTGCGCATTTTGTCGGTTAGGAACCTGTAACTCAATAAACTGCATTACACAGTAGGGGAGAGTGGGGTAAAATGAGAAATTTTTACATTCACTGTCAAGTGAAATACAGTATTATTTCTAACAAAGATAGACATATATTTCAGGATGTATCAGGGCACAAGGCGAGACCCAAATGCAGATGGTTGGAGTCTTACAATGTTTATTCATCCAAAAGGGTGAGAATGGTCGTGGACAGACAAAAATGTCAAAACCAGATCAGAGTCCAGGAGGTAGAGTGGCAGGCAGAATGGTCAGGCAGGCGGGTACAAAGTCCAGAAACAGGCAAGGGTCAAAACCAGGAGGACTAGAAAAAGGAGAATGCAAGAACGCTGGTTGACTTGGAAACATACAAGATGAACTGGCACAGAAAGACAGGAAACAGAGGGATGAATACACTGGGGAAAATAAGTGACACCTGGAGGGGGTGGAGACAATCACAAGGGGAAACAGATCAGATCACAGGTGAAACAGATCAGGGCGTGACAGGATGTTGTGTATCCCTGGAAATAATCAGAATTAATATATACATTACAGATTGAAAACATAGCGTGACCAAAAAAAGTGGTCTCTTGGCACAACACCCCAGGTATGGGGTAAGTTGAGCCACGGGATAGAGTCAATTAAGCTGCCTACAAATTTCTGAACTGAATGAAATATTACCACTACCTTATTAAAACCATAGCTAGGTTTCCATCCAATTGGCGACAGATTTTCATGTGAATATGTTCAAAAATCTGCATAAAAACAATATGCTTATTTTCCTACCAGAGATGTGTTTCCATCAAATGTACTTGTTGCAGGTAAAATTTGCTAGCTAGCTACCAACAACTGTAACAATGTATTTGAGGGACAAGTGCTCATTGTGCAAATGTATTTATGTTTTCAATAAACATTTGAAGGCAAAATATAGTTTAGATGTTGTCAACAATCTAAGCCAACCCCGTCTGTTTTGCTCCATATTTCTACACTTGTCGGTTTTGTTGCTAAACAACCAACTGGTCTATATCAAAACATACAGTAGTGGTTAGATTAGGAACCGGTACCTCATTAAACTGCATTACAAAGTAGGGGAGAGTGGGGTACATTTAGATTTGTTTTACATTCAGCATTACTCTGTCAAGCAAAACACCATATTTTTTCTAACAAAGATTTACCTCCGGTATGGAGTAAATTGAGTCGCGTGATAGGGTTAGTTAGGTTGCCTACAAATGTCTGTTCTGAATGAAATATTACCACTACCTTTCTAAAACCATGTCTATCTTTATTTCCCAAACACAATTCAACACAATCACAAACACTTCTTTGCTAAGCATCCTTTAACACCTAAAAAAAAACACTTTGTAATTTGCGATAACGCAAGGACTGGAAGTCTTTGGGTTTACAGCTCTAAATAAAAAATAAATACAAAATAATGAAATATCCCAGCGATATTGCCTTGCTTTACGCCTAGGAAGAAAACACTTCAATTTGCTCAATTTACCATTGGCTCAACTTACCCTATGGCCATCAGCTCAATTTACCCAAAGACAAATTTTTCCACTATATTTGCCCACACAGCTACAGAGATGCACTTTTATGCGAGGTTTAGGACATCAATTTTTTTAAATCTTATACAGATCCCAACTGATGTGTAGAACAATCTTACAATGATCTACTTTGGTTTAGATACAATCATAGTGAAACCGCTAACAGAATAAATTTATTTGACTTGGTGAACATGTGTTTTCTGGACCTGACTTGCTGACATCTTTTTTCATATGTTTCTTCCTTCACAGACTCCATGAAATTATTTATCTTCCTAAATATTTGGTCAAATTATTAATTTTGCGTATGGTTTCCTAGAAACAAGGGTGGCTCAACTTGCTCCACTTTTACCTACTGTAGGCCTCTGACCTCAATAGGACTCCCCGGTTAGATGAAGCTTAAATATATTTAAAAACATTTAAAGAAACACTGTTCAAAGAATTTATAAAGTCATACTCCATTGTTCTCCATGGGACACTTAGTATCTTTCTGTTTGAACTCTGACCTCTGCATTACAGGGAGTCTGGATCAGCAGATGTGCCCCTCATGGTCCCAGACACGATCACCACATGGGAGACAGAGGCATTCTGCCTGGCCCCTGGTGGCTTCGGTCTGGCTCCTCCGGTGAAACTTACAGTCTTCCAGCCCTTCTTCCTGGAACTAACCCTGCCCTACTCCATCATCCGTGGAGAGCACTTTGAGCTGAAAGCCACTGTGTTTAACTACCTGTCCAAGTGCATTATGGTACGGCACCGCAACATGATCGTTTCTTGAGTTGTTTCATGAGTTTTCCATGTTATCTTACAAGTGTTCCTATTTGGCAGGTTTCTGTGACTCCAGCTCACTCCTTAGACTACACTCTCACACCCTTGAAGGATGTCCAGTACTCATCATGCTTGTGTGCCAATGGACGAAAGACCTTCAGTTGGACGATGGCACCCTCTATCCTGGGTAAATCACCAGTCTTCATTCAACCGTTCAAACAGCAGAATGGATGTCAGCCTGAGTTGTGTACTCTGTCACCATTTTGGATGTTGTGTAACCTGTACTGCACTCTGTCTGTCAATGTGTGTGTAGGGGTTTTGAATGTGTCCGTTAGTGCAGAGGCTGTCCAGTCCCACGTGGCGTGTGACAATGAGATTGTGAACGTACCGGAGAGAGGACGCATCGACACAGTCACACAGAGCCTGCTGGTGAAGGTATGTAGCCTACTGTTGTGACGGAACGTACTGTTGTACAGATGCCTAGTGTAACTGCCTCTGACTGAAAATAATATCCTCTCCTCTCAGGCTGAGGGAACAGAGAAGACCGACACCTACAACTGGTTGCTGTGTCCAACTGGTCAGTCAGTAATGAATGAACGTTGAATGTTCACTTTGATTGAATTGATCATCTCCATTCATCTTATCATCTGTGTGTCCACAGGAGTAACTATGACAGAGGAGGTGGAACTGCAACTCCCCAAGAATGTGGTGGATGGATCTGATCGAATTTCGCTCTCAGTCCTGGGTAAAATAAACCATTGTATTATTTAGAGGCTTAGTGAGTTTAGAAAGGCGTAGTGGTGGGAAAAGCAACCTTTCTCCAATGATAATGCTGCTGTTCGCTAAAGAGGACAGTATTACAGAAGTCCCATGTTTACCTGTAGGTGACATCTTGGGTCGGGCCCTCAAGAACCTGGATGGACTGTTGCAGATGCCGTATGGGTGTGGAGAGCAGAATATGGCCCTCCTCGCACCCAATATCTACATCCTGGAGTACCTGAGGAACACAGAGCAGCTCACTTCAGCCATCCGAGACAAGGCCACCAAGTTCCTCACTAGTGGTAAGAGAGTCCCTAAAAATATGGGGCGTATTGATTAGGCACCAAACGGATGAAAACTGACTGAAACAGTGCTGGATTTGTCCAATAAGAGCACTTTGTTTTGTTTTCCATTGAAGAACATTTTTAAACGTTTCACCACGGTATGCCCTAATGACTACGACCCTGCTATCATGTACATTATAGAGCTACAGCACAGATGACATTACAGTGTCTTATCAACAGAGCATCACTGACCCAACACATGTTGGGACTTCCAGATGTTTTGCTAAAATCATTTGATTATAGAATATAGATATTTATCCCAAATGGCACCCTATTCCCTACATAGTGTCCTACTTTTTTCCTGGCAAAAAGAGTACACTAGGGAACAGGGTGCCATTTGGGGTGCACACTCAGTAACTATAAAACACACTTGTTTACTGTTGTTTGCTTTAAAAAACTCACTGACAGGTTACCAAAGGCAGCTGAACTACAAGCATGTTGATGGTGCATACAGCACATTTGGACAAGGCTCAGGGAACACTTGGTGAGTACTTGGATGTGTTATTCACTTATTGGTAAACTCATCATAACTGTCTGTTTCAATAAAGTATTGGCCAACCAAATGGCATTGTCTTTGATAGGGAGCCCATTGATGTGACATAAGTTGACATAAGCTCTCATTGCATGTAATGTCAAGCTCTAAGTCATGTTTATGACAACTTTATGTGGGTATTAAATCAAGTTCTCTTTTCTCAGACTGACTACTTTTGTTTTGAGATCCTTTGGCAAAGCAAAGTCTTTCATTTATATTGACCCGGTAAAAATTGAGCAATCCAAGACTTGGTTGGAACGTCAACAAGGCAAACATGGCTGTTTCGTCAGATTGGGGGAACTCTTTAACAACAGAATGAAGGTATTTATATTGATAATAAACTGATAGAAGATGGAAGAAGATGTCGTTTTACGTCTCGTCAGACCAGCCATACAGTTGGGAATGATGATTTCTAGAGAATTGTATCAGTCTAGATACAGTTTCATGGATATATTTTAGTATTTAACATATTGTTTTGTAGGGTGGGGTGACAGATGAAGTCACACTGACGGCCTACATCACGTCTTCAATGCTGGAGCTCAACATGTCAGTGTCGGTACGTAGCATCTCCACATAACCATTGTTTCTCACTTCAACAACGTCCATTACAGGAAACTGGTTTAAACTCCTGTATGAAGTCTGTTGTATACATCTTATGTCAACTGTCATTTAGAGATTCTAAAATGTAGTGAGTTCTGTGTAAAAAATGATCTGAAAGTAGCATATGGAATAGAAATAAGAATAGCTGTTACCATAAGCAGTCCTGAATGACAGTGTGCTGTTAACATAAAAAGTACAGGCATAGTTATAATACTGTAAACTGAAAAACTAAAAGTGCTCCAGCATGAATGTGTTTAGCCGGATCCCAGATCTGTTTGTATTACCTTGCCATTACAAACAGATCTGGGACCAGGCTAGCATGTCTCTTAATGTGCTGCTCTGTTATTTTGTGCTCCAGGATCCTGTTGTGTACAGCAGCTTGTCTTGCCTGAGGAACTCCACCAGTGATTTGTCCAACACTTACACTACTGCTCTGCTGGCCTACACCTTTACCCTGGCAGGGGACATGGAGACCCGGGCCCAGCTTCTGCAGCACCTGGACACGATCGCATTACAAGAAGGTGAGACATGTCCTGGTCCAAGATCTGTTTGTGCTGTCTTGCTTTCATTGAGCTTACCTGGGCAATGGACCCAATGGAGTAATCCCAAAAGTGTAACCCCTCCTCCCGTCTGGCACTCCAGATAGGCTCAATCAAACACCCAAAGTATTTTATATACAAATACAATTTGAACTCAGGTGTCTGTAATATAATTAACTTTTCGTCATAAAATGAATTCGGTAGGTCAGAGAAGAACTTTGTATCTTTTATTATGATGAATAAGCTAGTCCCTATTATCTGTGTGTGTGTGTGCGCTCCTCGTTCCTCAGGGGGTCTCCTGCACTGGACTCAGACCTCCTCAGAGACCTCAGCCTCCCTGGCGGTGGAAATCAGCTCCTATGTTCTGCTGGCTTCCCTCAGTGCCTCCCCTCTGTCTACCACTGACCTGGGCTACGCCTCCCGCATCGTCAGGTGGCTGGTGAGACAGCAGAATGCCTACGGAGGCTTCTCTTCCACACAGGTATATTTCCAAAACACCTCCGTTCTGAAATGGCACCCTGTGCTGTGCACTAGTAGTGAGGCATTGTTACCTTGACTTCACAACAGGCATGTATGTGCTTCTTGTCATGTCAAGCCTGGCGAGGATAACTTCCACTGAAATGGAGCCAAGAAACCATAATGGATGGAAATGAGAAATAGTCACTCTAGTAACAGATCAATGTAACAATTCCCCCTTTATGTAAAATGGGCTATTTTCATTCATTTTGAATATATTTGTCTGTTGGTGTGTGTGTTTAGGACACAGTGGTGGCCCTCCAGGCCCTGGCTCTCTACTCCACCAGGGTGTACAGTAGAGAGGGTGCCAGCACAGTCACAGTACAGTCTCCCAGTGGAGCACAGCACCTCTTCGAAGTGAACCAAAACAACAAGCTTCTCTACCAGGAGAGGGCGCTGCAGGACACAGAAGGGAAGTACAGCGTGGAAGTGAAGGGCAGTGCTTGTGCCTCAGTGCAGGTTTGTGAATACACTCCTCCCAATCCTATGGTGCAAGATATGGTTTGTATATTACTGTGAATTTCAAACATTTAAGAAGCGTTGTCTGATATTTAGTTTATGAAATGTTTATTTTTCACTATCTTTTTAAATGTATATGTGTGGACATGATGGTTTCCCTGACTTGTTCTTCCCTCTTTCCAAGGTGGCGCTCCACTACAACATCCCTACTCCTACTGACAGCACAACGCTCAGTATCCAGGTGAAGCCAGAGGTGGACTGCAACAGTAACTCTTTGAGACCCAGAGTCACACTGAAGCTCCAGTCTCAGTAAGAATGAATGACACATTTGCATTCACAGAAGCATTCTTTCAATCAGTTTGTTGATGACACTCCAAAGTTTTATTTTGGAGCATGTCTTACAGAATGGGCTTGGCCCAACTTACTTGGTTTCCTATAGGTTATTGAATTTCTAGTTTCTACCAGTAACAGTACGAAAACACATCAGGCAACCATGTCTTTTTTATGGCTAAAATAATAAAAGTATCGATTTTATCTATTTGTTTTACTGCAAGTAATTGTAAAAATCTCACTTTGATATCACAGGCATCTCTTTGCTTTCACAGATATCATGGAAAGGAGCCGACCACCAATATGATTATAGTGGATTTGAAAATGCTGTCTGGGTTTGTCCCAGACCCAGAGTCTTTGGGGAGGGTGAGTTTTTATGATATCATACATTTATGGTGTTACCTATAACCTTTTTCCATGTAGCTCTTGCCTCTCATCTGTGAACTTTTCAGAAACTAACCTTTTTTGTCCATGCAATATGAATAATCAGTGAATGGCCTGTCTTCACAGCTGAGGGGTTCAGGTCGAGTGGACCGTGTCGATTCCAAAGATGACCATGTGTTAATGTACTTGAGGTGAGACCAGTTTGAACAGTGTACATAGCACTCTCAATATAATGAAATTCATTTTAAATAACATATACTGTATGTATTGATGTAATTCTGTTAAAATACTGTCACGCCTGCTCCCGCTCTTCCTCCCGAGCGCCAGACTCCCCAACATTACTCACTCAAGCCACCTTCAGTACGCACACCTGCCTTTCTCCGTTACGCGCATCAGCTCTCATTGGACTCACGTGGGCTCAATTACTTGTGTAATTTCCTTCCCTATATCTGTCTGTTTCCTAGCTCTGTTCCCTGCTTCGGGATTGTTTGTCATATGTCCTTGTTTACCCGTGTGCTAACGCTGTTCCTGTCGTGTTCTATGTCTGTTCCTGAATAAATGTTTGACTCCCCATACCTGCTTCTCCTGTCCGGCGTCGGCCCTTCCACATACAGTACCAGTCAAAAGTTTGGACACCTACTCATTCAAGGGTTTTTCTTTATTTTCACTATTTTCTACACTATGATAATAGTGAAGACATCAAAACTATTAAATAACACATATGGAATCATGTAGTAACCACAAAAGTGTTAAACAAATCAAAATATATTTTAGATTTTAGATTCTTCAAAGTAGCCACCCTTTGCCTTGATGACACCTTTGCACACTTTTGGCATTCTCTCAACCAACATCTTGAGGAATGCTTTTCCAACAGTCTTGAAAGAGTTCCCACATATGCTGAGCACTTGTTGGCTGCTTTTCCTTCACTCTGCGGTCCAACTCATCCCAAACCATTTCAATTGGGTTGTGGTTGTGTGATTGGAGGCCAGGTCATCTGATTCAGCACTCCATCACTCTCCTTCTTGGTCAAATAGCCCTTAAACAGACTGGAGATGTGTTTTGGGTCATTGTCCTGTTGAAAAACAAATGATTGTGCCACTAAGCGCAAACCAGATGGGATGGAGTGTCGCTGCAGAATACTGTGGTAGCCATGCTGGTTAAGTGTGCCTTGAAATCTAAATTAATCACTGACAGTGTCACCAGCAAAACACCATCACACCTCCTCCTCCATGCTTCACGGTGGGAACCACACATGCAGAGATCATCCGTTCACCTACTCTGCGTCTCACAAAGACATTGCAGTTGGAACAAAAAAAAATCTCAAATTTGGACAGATTTCCACTGGTCTAATGTCCATTGCTCATGTTTCTTGGCTGAAGCAAGTCTCTTCTTATTATTGGTGTCCTTTAGTAGTGGTTTCTTTGCAGCAATTCAACCATGTAGGCCTGATTCACGCAGTCTCCTCTTAACAGTTGATGTTGAGATGTGTCTGTTACTTGAACTCTGTGAAGCATTTATTTTGGCTGCAATCTGAGGTGCAGTTAACTCTAATGAACTTATCCTCTGCTGCAGAGGTAACTCTGGGTCTTCCTTTCCTGTGGCGGTCCTCATGAGAGACAGTTTCATCATAGCGCTTGATTGTTTTTCGACTGCACTTGTGGAAACGTTCAAAGTTCTTGAAATATTCCGTATTGACTGACCTTCATGTCTTAAAGCAATGATGGACTGTCATTCCTCTTTGCTTATTTGAGCTGTTCTTGTCATAATAAATAAAATCTAACTTTATTAGACACATGCGCCGAATACAACAGGTCACCTTAGTGACATACTTACTTACGAGCCCCTAACCGACAGGGCAGTTTCAAAGAATACGGATAAGAATAAGAGATAAAAGTAACAAATAATTAAAGAGCAGCAGTAAAAAATAACAATATATACCTTTTTTTTTTTATTTGTCCAACAATTGGTACCTTCAGGCAATTTCCAAATGCCTGAAGGTACCACGTTCATCTGTACAAACAATAGTACGCACGTATAAACACCATGGGACCACGCAGCCGTCATACCGCTCAGGAAGGAGACGCGTTCTGTCTCCGTGAGATGAACGTACTTTGGTGCGAAAAGTGCAAATCAATCTCAGAACAACAGCAAAGGACCTTGTGGAGATGCTGGAGGAAACGGGTACAAAAGTATCTATATCCACAGTAAAACGAGTCCTATATTGACATAATTTGAAAGGCCGCTCAGCAAGGAAGAAGCCACTGCTCCAAAACCGCCATAAAAAAGCCAGACTACGGTTTGCCACTGCACATGGGGACAAAGATCGAACTTTTTGGAGAAATGTCCTCCGGTCTGATGAAACAAAAATAGAACTGTTTGGCCATAATGACCATTGTTGTGTTTGGAGGAAAAAGGGGGAGGCTTGCAAGCCAAAGAACACCATCCCAACTGAAGGACGGGGGTGGCAGCATCATGTTGTGGGGGTGCTTTGCTGCAGGAGGGACTGGTGCACTTCACAAAATAGATGGCATCATGAGGATGGAAAATTATGTGGATCTATTGAAGCAACATCTCAAGACAGTCAGGAAGTTAAAGCTTGGTCGCAAATGGGTCTTCCAAATAAACAATGACCTCAAGCATACTTCCAAAGTTGTGGCAAAATGGCTTATTAAGGACAACAAAGTCAAGGTATTGGAGTGGCCATCACAAAGCCCTGACCTCAAACCCATAGAAAATTTGTGGGCAGAACTGAAAAAGCGTGTGCGAGCAAGGAGGCTGTAACGTTCGTTATAATAACTGGACCAAAGCGCAGCGTGATCTGGGTTCCACATCTTTTTTGCTATGTGAACCTCAAAGCAAAACAAAACAATAAACGAACAAAACGAAACGTGAAGCTACAAATATGCACACAGGCAACTATACATAGTCAAGATCCCACCAAAACACAAAGGGGAAATGGCTGCCTGAATATAATCCCCAATCAGAGACAACGATAAACAGCTGCCTCTGATTGGGAACCATACCAGGGCAACATAAAAATATAAATCACCTAGATGACCCACCCTGGTCACACCCCGACCTAACCAACATAGAGAATAAAAAGGTCTCTATGGTCAGGGCGTGACAGAGGCCTACAAACCTGACTCAGTTACACCAGCTCTGTCAAGAGGAATGGGACAAAATTCACCCAACTTATTGTGGGAAGCTTGTGGAAGGCTACCCGAATCGTTTGACCCAAGTTAAACAATTTAAAGGCAATGTTACCAAATACTAATTGAGTGTATGTAAACTTCTGACCCACTGGGAATGTGATGAAAGAAATAAAAGCTGAAAGAGATAATTCTTTCTACTGTTATTCTGACATTTCACATTCTTAAAATAAAGTGGTGATCCTAACTGACCTAAAACAGGGAATTTTTACTAGTATTAAATGTCAGGAATTGTGAGAAACTGAGTTTAAATGTATTTGGCTAAGGTGTATGTAAACTTCCGACTTCAACTGTACATGTAGGTAGTTAATTAAACTTAATATGGTCTTGGTCTTTTACCAAATAGGGCTATCTTCTGTATACCACCCCTACCTTGACACAACACAACTGATTGGCTCAAACGCATTAAGGAAATAAATTCAACAAGTTAACTTTTAACATGGCACACCTGTTAATTAAAATGCATTCCATGCAGCTGGTTGAGAGAACGCCAAGAGTGTGCAAAGCTGTCATCAAGGCAAAGGGTGGCTACTTTGAATAATCTCAAATATAATAATATTTGTTTAACACTTTTTTGGTTACTACATGATTCCATATGTGTTATTTAATTGTTTTGATGTCCTCACTATTATTCTACAATGTAGAAAATAGTGAACATAAAGAAAAACCCTTGAATGAGCAGGTGTGTCCAAACTTTTGACTTGTACTGTATATCTACTCTGAAATTGTTTTGTGTGGAATGTCCTTCAGTCAGCAAAGTTGATTGGAAATTTTTAAATAACGTTTAAATAATTGTGACCAATGTTTTTTCCTCCGAACAGTTACCATCATTATTTCCTTTCAACCACACCCTGGACATCATACAGGAGGTCCGAGTACATAATCTAAAGCCAGCGGTGATCAAGATCTACGACTACTACCAGCCAAGTAAGTTTAAACCTAACCCTCCTCCCCAAAGTATTTTTCCCTCTTTTTATTAGTAACATTTGGTTAACTTGTGTTCATTTACTGAGACTTACCTGTCTTATGATTTTATTCAGGTGACCAGGCAGAGACAGAATATGTCTTCCCTTGCAAGTAGGGGTTACAAGCTGGTAATCTATTTAAAATCTTTATTTAATGGTCATTTTAGATACACTATACAGTGCATTCGGAAAGTATTCAGACCCCTTCACTTTTTCTACATTCTGTTACGTTACAGCCTTATTCTAAAATGTATTAAATTAACATTTTTAACATCAATCTACAGACAATAGACAATGCCTTTGTTTCTCAAATGACTGCCTCTCCTGATTCACCAACTACTTTTCAGATAGAGTTCAATGTGTCAAATCGGAGGGCCTGTTGTCCGGACCTCTGGCAGTCTCTATGCCACAGGGTTCAATTCTCGGGCCGACTCTTTTCTCTGTATACATCAAATGATGTCGCTCTGGCTGCTAGTGATTCTCTGATCCACCTCTACGCAGACGACACCATTCTGTATACTTCTGGCCCTTGGACATTGTATTAACTCACCTCCAGATGAGCTTCAATGCCATTACAACTCTCCTTCCGTGGCCTCCATCTGCTCTTAAATGCAAGTAAAACTAAATGCATGCTCTTCAACTGAGCGCTGCCCGCACCTGCCCGCCCGTCCAGCATCACTACTCTGGACGGTTTTGACTTAGAATATGTGGACAACTACAAATACCTAGGTGTCTGGTTAGACTGTAAACTCTCCTTCCAGACTCACATTAAGCATCTCCAATCCAAAATTACATCTAGAATCAGCTTCCTATTTCACAACAAAGCATCCTCCACTCATGCTGCCAAACACCCTCGTAAAACTGACTATCCTGCCGATCCTTGTCTTTACAAAATAGCCTCCAACACTCTACTCAGCAAACTGGATGTAATCTATCACAGTGCCATTCGTTTTGTCACCAAAGCCCCATACACTACCCACCACTGTGACCTGTATGCTCTCGTTGGCTGGACCTCGCTTCATATTCGTCGCCAAACCCACTGGCTCCAGGTCATCTATAAGTCTTTACTAGGTAAAGCCCCGCCTTCTCAGCTCACTGGTCACCATAGCAGCACCCACCTGTAGCACGCGCTCCAGCAGGTATATCTCACTGGTCACCCCCAAAGCCAATTCCTCCTTTGGCCGCCTTTCCTTCCAGTTCTCTGCTGCCAATGACTGGAACGAATTGCAAAAATCACTGAAGCTGGAGACTCATATCTCCCTCACTAACTTTAAGCACCAGCTGTCAGAGCAGCTCACAGATCACTGCACCTGTACATAGCCCATCCAACTACCTCATCCCCATACTGTTATTTAGTTTTATTTGCATCCCAGTATCTCTACTTGCACATTCATCTTCTGCACATCTAGCACTCCAGTGTTTAATTGCTAAATTGTAATTATTTATTGCCTTACCTCCCTTATCTTACCTCATTTGCACACACTGAATATAGACTTTTTCTATTGTGTTATTGACTATTTGTTTATTCCATGTGTAACTCTGTTTGTGTCGCACTGCTTTGCTTTTTCTTGGCCAGGTTGCAGTTGTAAATGAGAACTTGTTCAACTAGCCTACCTGGTTAAATAAATGTGGGGAAAAAAGATATATAAAAAGCTAAAAAAAACAATACCCCATAATGACAAATATTTGCAAATTTATTACAAATAAAAAACAAATGCCATATTTACATAAGTATTCAGACACTTTGCTATGAGACTCGAAATTGAGCTCAGGTGCATCCTATTTCCATTGATCCTTCTTGAGATGTTTCTACAATTTGATTGGAGTCCATCTGTGGTAAATTCAATTGCTTGGACATGATTTGGAAAGGCCCACAGTCTATATAAGGTCCCACAGTTGACAGTGCATGTCAGAGCAAAAACCAAGCCATGAGGTCGAAAGTATTGTCCGTACAGCTTTGAGACAGGATTGTGTCGAGGCACAGATCTGGGGAAGGGTACCAAAACATTTCTGCAGCATTGAAGGTCCCCAAGAACACAGTGGCCTTCATCATTCTTAAATGGAAGAAGTTTGGAACCACCAAGACTATTCCTAGAGCTCGCTGCCTCCTGAAATGGAGCAATCGGGGGAGAAGGGCCTTGGGTCAGAGGTGATCAAGAACCCGATGGTCACTCTGACAGAGCACCAGAGTTCCTCTGTGGAGATGGGACAACCTTCCAGAAGGACAACCATCTCTGCAGCACTCCACCAATCAGGCCTTTATGGTATAGTGGCCAGACGGAAGCCACTCCTCAGTAAAAGGCACATGACAGCCCGCTTGGAGTTTGCCAAAAGTCACCTAAATGACTCAGACCATTAAAAACAAGATTATCTTGTCTGATGAAACCAAGATTGAACTCTTTGGCCTGAATGCCAAGCGTCACGTCTGAAAGCATGGTGGTTGCAACATCATGCTGTGGGGATGTTTTTCAGCGGCAGGGACTGGGAGACTAGTCATGATCGAGGGAAAGATGAACAGAGCAAAGTACAGAGAGATCCTTGATGAAAACCTGTTCACCACCTCAGCCTGAGGCGAAGGTTCACCTTCTAACCGGACAACAACCCTAAGCACACAGCCAAGACAACGCAGGAGTGGCTTCGGGACACGTATCTGAAGGTCCGTGATTGGCTAAGCCAGAGCCCGGACTTGAACCCGATCTAACGTTAGCAAGATGCTGCTGACAGATGGTCGCCTCGCTTCGAGTCCTTAGGAAACTGTTACGTACGCCTCTAGGAAGAGGGAACATAACACCCTGCTACAACTCAACTCTGTGGTGTGAAAGAGCTATGGTGCGAGTAAGGATGACAAAAGGCAGAGAATTTACCGTTTACTAGGAATGTATTCCTTCACACAGTAATATGGGGAAAAGGGGCTGGACAGAATCAAAGCAAAGAAAGTAAATGTCAAAGCCCCCCGCTCCTATCTTACCTGCCTACTCACTACTTATCTAACTTAGCACCACCTGGTGCGCTAACCAAAATACAGGGGGTGGTCCACCCAGGTCTTACCTAGTGTGCATAGACAGAGTATATACTACGGGTCTATGTATGCCCGCGGGCCTCTTGCCTAAGCACTCCCTAGGTGCCTTCCCCTTCGGGAACAAATGAAACAGAATATTACAAACTACTTCACAAAAATACTGAGAACAAACTAACTCAGGACATTAAAGAAGCTCTCTATCTGAGCACCAACCTAAACCAGAACATATCAATCACCTCTCTCAGCAACAACTAACATAGTACATACCAAAGCATCTCATCTCTCTGAAAAACAACCAACATATGATATACCCCTCTGCCATCAGCCTCCTCTCTCTTCTGAGCAACAGAACTCTGGCTTATATAGCTTCAGAAGGAGTTGGTAATTGGAGACAGCTGCGTCCTGACGAGGGGGCGGGGTCAGCTCTCCAATCATCAATGGGGCTGACCAATCAGCTGCTTGGGGAGAATTTCAGGAAGCCATTTCCTGAAATACATACATGAAAATACACAAACCACAACACAGAAACTGTGAACGTATCAGAAACTATGCAGTATTTTATTTATTTATTTATTATTTCTTACATTGTTACCCCAGGAAATCTTAAGTCTTATTATATACAGCCGGGAAGAACTATTGGATATAGGTGCGACATCAACTTACCAACATTACGACCAGGAATACGACTTTCCCGAAGCGAATCCTCTGTTTGGACCACCACCCAGAACAATGGATCTAATCCCAGAAGCCGACCCCAAACAACGGCGCTGCAGAAGGGGCAGGCGGAGCGGCCTCCTGGTCAGGCTCCGTAGACGTGCACACCGCTCCCGAGTATACTACTCGCCAATGTCCAGTCTCTTGACAACAAGGTCGACGAAATTCGAGCAAGGGTTGCCTTCCAGAGAGACATCGGAGATTGTAACATTCTCTGTTTCACAGAAACATGGCTCTCTCGGGATTGTTGTCGGAATCAGTTCAGCCACCGGGCTTCTCCATGCATCGCGCCGACAGAAATAAACACCTCTCTGGGAAGAGGAAGGGCGGGGGTGTATGCTTCATGATTAACAACTCATGGTGTAATCATAACAACATACAGGAACTCAAGTCCTTCTGCTCACCCGACATAGAATTCCTTACAATCAAATGACGGCCATATTACCTCCCAAGAGAATTCTCGTCAGTTATCGTCACAGCTGTGTACATTCCCCCTCAAGCAGACACCAAGACGGCCGTCAAGGAACTTCACTGGACTCTATGTAAACTGGAAACCATATATCCTAAGGCTGCATTTATTGTAGCTGGGGATTTTAACAAAGCAAATTTGAGAACAAGGCTACCTAAATTCTATCAGCATATTGATTTCACTACACGCGGGGGTAATACATTCGATCACTGCTACTCTAACTTCCGCGATGCATACAAAGCCCTCACTAGCCCTCCCTTCGGCAAATCCAACCACGGCGCCATCTTGCAGAAACTGGGCAGAAACTCAAACAGGATACCAGTGACTAGAACCATTCAACGTTGGTCTAACCAATCGGAATCCACGTTTCAAGATTGTTTTGATCACGCGGACTGGGATATGTTCTGGTCAATCTCAGAGAACAACATCGATCTATTGCTGACTGTGAGTGAGTTTATAAGGAAGTGCGTTGGAGATGTTGTACCCACTGGGACTATTTAAAACCTACCCTAACCAGAAACCGTGGATGGATGGCGGCATTCGCGCAAAACTGAAAGCGCGAACCACTGCATTTAGCCATGGAAAGAGGACTGGGAATATGGCTGAATATAAACAGTGTAGTTATTCCCTCCGCAAGGCAATCAAACAAGCGAAATGCCGGTACAGGGACAAAGTGGAGTCGCAATTCAACGGCTCAGACACAAGACGTGTGTGGCAGGGTCTACAGGAAATCCCGGACTATAAAAATAACTAAATGACTACCGCCCCGTAGCACTCACTTCTGTCATCATGAAGTGCTTTGAGAGACTAGTCAAGGATCATATCACTTCCACCTTACCGGCCACCCTAGACCCACTTCACTTTGCATACCGCCCCAACAGGTCCACACACGATGCAATCGCCATCACACTGCACACTGCCTTATCCCATCTGGACAAGAGGAATACCTATGTAAGAATGCTGTTCATTGACTACAGCTCAGCATTCAATACCATAGTACCCTCCAAACTCATCATCAATCTGGAGGCCCTGAGCCTCAACCCCGCCCTGTGCAATTAGGTCCTGGAGTTTCTGATGGGCCGCCCCCAGGTGGTGAAGGTAGGAAACAACATCTCCACTTCGCTGACCCTCAACACTGGGGCCCCACAAGGGTGCGTGCTCAGCTCCCTCCTGTACTCCCTGTTCACCACGACTGCGTGGCCATGCACGCGTCCAACTCAATCATCAAGTTTACAAATGACACAACGGTAGTGGGCTTGATTACCAACAACGACAAGAGAGCCCACAGGGAGGAGGTGAGGGCACTCTGAGTATGGTGTCAGGAAAACAACCTCTCACTCAACGTCAACAAAACAAAGGAGATGATCGTGGACTTCAGGAAACAGCAGAGGGAGCACCCCCCTATCCACATCGAAGGAACAGCAGTGGAGAAGGTGGAACGTTTTAAGATCCTCTGCGTACACATCACAGACAAACTGAAATGGTCCACGCACACAGACAGTGTGGTGAAGAAGGCGTAATAGCGCCTCTTCAACCTCAGGAGGCAGAAGAAATTTGCCTTGTCACCCAAAACCCTGACAAGCTTTTACAGTTGCACAATCGAGAGCAGCCTGGTATGGCAACTGCACCGCCCTCAACCGCAAGGCTCTCTTGAGGGTGGTGCGGTCTGCACAACGCATCACCGGGGGCAAACTACCAGCCCTCCATGACACCTACAGCACCCGATGTCACAGGAAGGCCGAAGAGATCGTCAAGGACAACACCCACCCGAGCCACTGCCTGTTCACACCTCTACCATCCAGAAGGCGAGGTCAGTACAGGTGCATCAAAGCTGGTACCAAGAGACTGAAAAACAGCTTCTATCTCAAGACCATCAGACTGCTAAACAGCAATCACTAACTCAGAGAGGCTGCTGCCTACATTGAGATCCAATCACTGGCCACTTTAATAAATGGATCACTAGTCACTTTAAATAATGCCACTTTAACAACGTTTACATATCTTACTTTACTCATATCACATGTATATACTGTATTTTATACCATCTTTTGCACCTTGCCTATGCCGCTCGGCCATCGCTCATCCATATATTTATATGTACATATTCTCATTTTCCCCTTTAGATTTGTGTGTATTAGGTAGTTGTTGGGAATTGTTAAATTACTTGTTAGATATTACTGCACTGTCGGAACTAGAAGCACAAGCATTTCGCTACACTCGCATTAACATCTGCTAAACATGTGTATGTGACCAATACAATTTGATTTGATCTCTGGAGAGACCTGAAAATAGCTGTACAGCGACACTCACCATCCAACCTGACATAGCTTGAGAGGATCTGCAGAGAAGAATGGGAGAAACTCCCCAAATACAAGTGTGCCAAGCTTGTAGAAGACTTGAGGCTGTAATCGCTGCCAAAGGTGCTTTAACAAAGTACTGAGTAAAAGGTCTGAATACTTATGTGAATGTGATATTTCAATTTTTTTCTTTTTTATAAATTAGCAGGAATCTATAAAAAAAATTGTTTTTGCTTTGTCATTTAGGGGTATTGTGTGTAGATTGATGACATTTGTTATATGTTTTATCCATTTTAGAATAGGCTGTAACATAACAAAATATGGAAAAAGTTCAAGGGGTCTGAATACTTTACGAATGCACTGCACAAAACTATTTGTGGATTCAGCCATTTCAGCCACACCTGTTACTGACAGGTGTATAAAATCGAACACACAGCCATGCAATCTCCGTAGAGAAACATTGGCAGTAGAATGGCCTTACTGAAGACCTCAGTGACTTTCAACGTGGCACCGTCATAGTCAGTTCATACAATTTCTGCTCTGCGAGAGCTGTCCCGATCAACTGTAAGTGCTGCTGTTCTGAAGTGGAAACGTCTAGGAGCAACAACAGCTCAGCTGCAAAGTTTTAGGCCACACAAGGTCACAGAACATGACCGCCGAGTGCTGAAGCGCGTAGCGTGGAGGTTGTTATAGCAGCAAAGGGGGGACCAACTCCATATTAATGCCCATGATTTTAGAAGGAGATGTTCAATGAGCAGTTGAGTCAATATTCCTTCAATCCTTTTACCTAAATGCTGCTCAGTTTGTTAAATCATTAATTTCTTACATGTACTTTATCTACCTATTCATTGCATTTTCCCCTCTGCAGATGTAAGAAGAAAATGACAGTCACCTGCAACCCTTGAGACATCTTTCAAGCTAAAGTAAATGTAACTTTCTGGAATCAAAGTTTTTCATTAAAACACTATTATTGAAAAAATACTTATTTTCCACCATAATTTGCAAATAAATTCATTAAAAATACTACAATGTGATTTTCTTGTTTTTTATTTTCTCATTTTGTCTGTCATAGTTGAAGTGTACCTATGATGAAAATTACAGGCCTCTCTCATCTTTTTAAGTGGGAGAACTTGCACAATTGGTGGCTGACTAAATACTTTTTTGCCCCACTGTATGCCTTATGAGTAACGAGACGTGGTGTGATCATAACAACATACAGGAACTCAAGTCCTTCTGTTCACCTGACTTAGAATTCCTCACAATCAAATGTCGACCGCATTATCTACCAAGAGAGTTCTCTTCGATTATAATCACAGCCGCATATATTCCCCCCCAAGCAGACACATCGATGACCCTGAACTAACTTTATTTGACTCTATGTAAACTGGAAACCACATATCCTGAGGCTGCATTCATTGTAGCTGGGGATTTTAACAAGGCTAATCTGAAAACAAGACTCCCTAAATTCTATCAGCATATCGATTGTGCTACCAGGGCTGGTAAAACCCTGGATCATTGTTATTCTAACTTCCGCGACGCATATAAGGCCCTCCCCCGCCCTCCTTTTGGAAAAGCTGACCACGACTCCATTTTGTTGCTTCCAGCCTATAGACAGAAACTAAAACAGGAAGCTCCCGCTCTCAGGTCTGTTCAACGCTGGTCCGACCAATCTGATTCCACGCTTCAAGATTGCTTCGATCACGTGGATTGGGATATTTTCCGCATTGCGTCAAACAACAACATTGACGAATACGCTGATTCGGTGAGCGAGTTCATTAGCAAGTGCATTGGCGATGTCGTACACACAGCAACTATTAAAACATTCCCCAACCAGAAACCGTGGATTGATGGCAGCATTCGCGCGAAGCTGAAAGCGCGAACCACCAGGGCAAGGTGACCGGAAACATGACCGAATACAAACAGTGTAGCTATTCCCTCCGCAAGGCAATCAAACAAGCTAATGCGTCAGTATAGAGACAAAGTAGAGTCGCAATTCAACAGCTCAGACACAAGAGGTATGTGGCAGGGTCTACAGTCAATCACGGATTACAAAAAGAAAACCAGCCCCGTCACGGACCAGGATGTCTTGCTCCCAGACAGACTAAACAACTTCTTTGCTCGCTTTGAGGACAATACAGTCCCACTGACACGGCCCGCTATCAAAACCTGCGGACTCTCCTTCACTGCAGCCGACGTGAGTAAAACATTTAAACGTGTTGACCCTCGCAAGGCTGCAGGCCCAGACAGCATCCCCAGCCGCGTCCTCAGAGCATGCGCAGACCAGCTGGCTGGTGTGTTTACTGACATATTAAATCAATCCTTATCCCAGTCTACTGTTCCCACATGCTTCAAGAGGGCCACCATTGTTCCTGTTCCCAAGAAAGCAAAGGTAACTGAGCTAAACGACTACCGCCCTGTAGCACTCACTTCCGTCATCATGAAGTGCTTTGAGAGACTAGTCAAGGACCATATCACCTCCACCCTACCTGACACCCTAGACCCAGTCCAATTTGCTTACCGCCCCAATAGGTCCACAGACGACGCAATCGCAACCACACTGCACACTGCCCTAACCAATCTGGACAAGAGGAATACCTATGTGAGAATGCTGTTCATCAACTACAGCTCAGCATTTAACACCATAGTAGCCTCCAAACTCGTCATCAAGCTCGAGACCCTGGGTCTCGACCCCGCCCTGTGCAACTGGGTACTGGACTTCCTGACGGGCCAGGAAACAGCAGAGGGAGCACCACCCTATCCTCAACCTCAGGAGGCTGAAGAAATTCGGCTTGTCACCAAAAGCACTCACAAACTTTTACAGATGCACAATCGAGAGCATCCTGTCGGGCTGTATCACCGCCTGGTACGGCAACTGCTCCGCCCACAAGCGTAAGGCTCTCCAGAGGGTAGTAAGGTCTGCATAACGCATCACCGGGGGCAAACTACCTGCCCTCCAGGACACCTACACCACCCGATGTCACAGGAAGGCCATAAAGATCATCAAGGACAACAACCGAGAGACTGAAAAACAGCTTCTATCTCAAGGCCATCAGACTGTTAAACAGCCACCACTAACATTGAGTGGCTGCTGCCATACATGTAAAAAAAAAAATATCACTAGCCACTTTAAACAATGCCACTTAATATAATGTTTACATACCCTACATTACTCATCTCATATGTATATACTGTACTCGATACCATCTACTGCACTCATTCATATATCTTTATGTACATATTCTTCATCCCTTTACACTTGTGTGTATAAGGTAGCTGTTGTGAGATTGTTAGGTTAGATTACTTGTTGGTTATTACTGCATTGTCGGAACTAGAAGCACAAGCATTTCGCTACACTCGCATTAACATCTGCTAACCATGTGTATGTGACAACTAAAATTTGATTTGATTTGTAAAGAGGGGTATCCAGCCAGGAAGGGTGGTGCCGGCTCAGCGCTCCTGGTCTCCAGTACGCCTCCTCGGACCAGGATATCCTGCACCGGCTCTGTGCAAGGTGTCTCCAGTGCGCCTGCACAGCCCAGTGCGTCCTGTGCCAGCGCCTCGAACGTGCCGGGCTAAAGTGGTGATTCAGCCAGGATGGGTTGTGCTAGCTCTAAGCTCCAGACCTCCAGTGTGTTTTCACAGCCCAGTGCGTCCTGTGCTGGTGCCCTGCACTTGCTGGATTGAAGTGGGTATCCAGCCAGGACGGGTTTTGCTTGCTCCACGAACCAGGCCTCCAGTGTGTCTCTCCAGCCCGGTGAGTCCTGTGCCTGCTCCACGTACCAGGCTTCCAGTACGTTTTCTCAGTCCGGTGAGACCTGTTCCGGCTCCACGTACAAAGCCTCCAGTGATGATCCATGGCACAAAGCCTCCAGTGATGATCCATGGCACGAAGCCTCCAGCGATGATCCATGGCTCGGAGCCTGCTGCGAGGATCCATGGCACGAAGCCTCCAGCGTTGATCCGCGGTCCGGAGCCTCCGGCGACGGTCCCCGGTCCGGAGCCTCCGGCGATGATCTGCGGCCCGGTTCCTCCAGTGAAGGTCCATGCACCAGGGCCGCCACCAAAGCGGAGGGAGGTCTACGTCCCGCACCGGAGCCGCCGCCGTGAAGGGATGCCCACCCGTACCCTCCCCTTTAGAGTCAGGTTTTGCGGCCGGAGTCCGCACCTTTGGGGGGGGGGGGGGGGGGTACTGTCACGCCCTGGCCATAGAGAGGCTTTTATTCTCTATTTTGGTTAGGCCAGGGTGTGACTAGGGTGGGCATTCTAGTTTCTTTATTTCTATGTTTTCTATTTCTTTGTTTTTTGGCCGAGTGTGGTTCCCAATCAGAGTCTATCGTTGTCTCTGATTGGGAATCATACTTAGGCAGCCTTTTTCCCACCTTTGTTTTGTGGGTAGTTATTTTCTGTTTAGTGTCTGCAATCTGACAGAACTGTTTCGTTTTTTCACTTTGTTATTTTGTTCGAGTGTTTTTGAGTAATAAAGAATCATGAACACTTGCCACGCTGCGTTTTGGTCCATGCCTTCTGACGAGAGACGTTACAGGATCCAAGAAATCCACTCACTAAATCCCATCAACAAACATCTTACAAGGGATGTGTCCTGTCCTAACCATACCCATAATGAGTCCTGGCTATAATCTCTATTTTGAATGTATGCTAATGCACTAATGACAATCATTTATTGAGCTAATGGTGTAGATAAGGCATGGAAAGATTTGGTTGAAGCAAGTTCAGATAGGAAACACCACGTATTTGTTTAACCATTTATTTGAAAGATTACAATACATGCAATACGTTGTCTTGGCGTTAGACTCTGCTCCTTCAGGGTAGCTCACTGCCAGAGTGTGCATCATGTTAAGATAATAATTACAGGCAGTTCGCAAGGTACGCTGTACCAGTTGTCTTGAAAGCACCAATAGTAACTAGCTTGCTTAAAATTTGGGATGACGACTGAGTGTGTTGTGTGGGGTGGCGAAGACTCGCTAGGCACCGTGCGGTCTCGCCAAGATGGCGCTGTGAGCGCACACTTTTCTCTGAGCTCTGTATTAAAACTTGGAATTCATGGTGAATTTGTTAAACTCCTACAAATTAGCTAAAGTTATCTTTCCTTTGACTGTTTAACAATTTTAGATTATTTAAGACAGTTTAATCTTATTTCTTAGTTCAGCCCTGGTGAAACGTAAAGATAGACAAACGGCTAGCATGGACACAGCATCACATCGAATGGACATGTCCAGACAAGCTCCTGAAGCTCAAGCTAATGTTGTAATCGCTAGCTGCCACGATTACGCTGTTGCCCCAGTGGATGCTCCCCAACTTTCTCTTATGGACAATGAGGACTTTCCACCTCTACCCATCACTCCAGCAAACCTCCTGCCTCTAAAAAAGGCAAGTCTTATAGTAACTTCAACTCGGCTGTCACGTTCCTCGAAAGGAGCGGACCAAGGCGCAGCGTGCGTGTAGTTCCACATACTTTATTTCAAAGTGAAACTTAACAAAAACAACAAAGAATAAATGAATGTCCAGTACAGAGCACACTAAGGCACTAACTGAAAACAATATCCCACAACACAGGTGGGAACAATGGGCAACTTAAGTATGATCCCCAATTAGAGACAACAATAATCAGATTCTCTAATTGGGAACCATACAAATACCAACATAGAAATAGAAACGCTAGAAACCCCCCTAGTCACGCTCTGACCTATACACCATATAGAACCCAGAGGGTTCTCTATGGTTAGGATGTGACATCGGCGGACATCAACACGCTTTCGCAGTTAATCAACAGTAGATCTGATGCCCTGGAAAGAAATAATTGGTAGCAACGCGGTCCAAATTGTAGCGTTGAAAAAGAAGGTTGACTTATGCAGAGATAAAAGATATGAAAGAAAGGTTACCCACCTTGAAAAGCACATCCAGAAAGAAGGTGGGATGCGTGTGGGAGATGGATCACCAAAATAAAGAGCTACTTGAGACGTTGGAACCTGAAACTGCAGGCGGTACCCAAGGTGGAGATGCAAGATATACGTCAGTAGACCATACGGATCTGTCAAGCTATTCTCCCAGAAAAGAAGACCAAACTCCTTGAGGTGATTGACACCGTTCACCATCTTGGCTCCAAGCATCCCAACAACTCCAAGCCCAGAAGCATCATCATGCAGTTTACGAAGCGGATCTACAGAGTTGCAGTGTGGAAGGAAGAGAAGAAGTCCAACTACCTGCAAACCAACTGTCTGAAGTTTGCTGAGGATTTCTCCAAGGCTGACAGAGAGAGGAGGGACATAAAGTTATTGATGGAACGATGCATTCGTCCATCAACGAACTTTTTGTAGTGTGGACAATGAAGGTACACTATGTTATTTTTGTATTCTGTTTCTGATAGACATTGTTTTTATTTTTCCTTTTATATGAAAAGGACACTTGAAGAGTATTTTTGTTGCTGACTGACAGCAAATAAATTTTTTATATAGCTGATTGACAGCTAATTATTGGTATATATTATTTCACTCATTAAGGTCTATATGGTGCTGCACTTGGTTTTTTCTGCTCTGCACACAGTTACCACATGTGAGCACTTGACAACAATTCCTGAGTGTCCTCTTTTCTTTTCTTCTCTGTGTTCTTGTTCACCTTGTCTTTGTCAATAGTTGATCTTAATGCTATTAGGTTAAGAGACACTGAAACGTGAAGCCTTGTTTCTTGTTGTTAAGCAACTGAAAACAGATTATTATAATAAATAAAAAATCTTATTCTACAGTAAATTATGCTAACTTTTGGAGGTTGCAATGGGGTAATGATATTTGGCTTTTAAATGGTTCAGAATGATCAGCAGATGTCGCTACATAAAAAATGGTTTTGCCGGTCATTTTTCATTCAGATCATGACTCAAGTGGTCATTATCTTTGTCCAGTAATTGAAATTAGTCAAACAATTTTGGTTACTGTAAATACTTATTGGTACAACTCAAAACAAGAAAATGATTTCCTTCTTGAGGATGTAGGAAATCAAATGTTATATTGGTTACCTAAATCTTGGAAATTTTAATATTGCTCTTCATTAGGTGGCCTCCGCGGCAGTCTACTTCTCTGAATGCCAGTCTAAAGTTATTTATGCAGAAGTTTGATATAGTGGATATATGGAGAGAGTGGTTTCCTATTGAGAGATTCTATACCTGGTGTAACAAAACATGTACCAGATGTTCACTTATTGACTATTGTCTGGTTTCAAAGGGCTTAAGAAATTATGTTTCTGTTCATATTCTTGACACGCCTCTAACAGACCATAGAGCTATTCGCTTACAAGTTTAAATATTTCCTTGTAACAACATTCAATGCAAAGCTTCATACTGGAAACTTAATAGCTCCATCTTACATGAAATGTAATATTATAGGTTTTATTATATATTTGTGCAATAAAGACCAGAGTGAAAGTCTCTATAGGACAAACTGGGAACTTCTAAAATTCGAAATTGATAAATACTGTCACGCCCTGACCTTAGTATTCTTTGTTTTCTTTATTATTTTTGGTTAGGTCAGGGTGTGACAAGGGTGATATATGTTTTTTGTCCTGTCTAGGGTTTTTGTATGTTTATGGGGTTGGCACTGGTCTAGGTGTTTTGTATGTCTATGGTTGCCTAGATTGGTTCTCAATTAGAGGCAGCTGTTTATCGTTGTCTCTGATTGGGAACCATATTTAGGCAGCCATATTCCTTGAGTATTTCGTGGGTGATTGTCTATGGTTAGTTGCCTGTGTCAGCACTATTATTATAGCTTCATGTTCGTTTGTTGTTTTTGTATAGTTCGTTCAGTGTTTCTTTCTTCATTAAAGAAGATGTATTCAAATCACGCTGCGCTTTGGTCTCATCGCTATAACGAACGTGACAAATAATTAAGAATCTATAGCAGTGATGTTGCAAAGACCAGAAGGATAAAAGAGGGAACTGTTATATCAAGAATTACCTGGCTCTTCCAGAGACCTCCTAATAGTCTTTCAGATATGGATAAATCTGAGTTAATTAAGTAGCAAAATAAACTGGATGAAATGTACAATTTTAAGGCAGAGGGTGCTTTCATCAGGTCATGGAAAAAATTTATTGAAGGAGAGCAGAACTATGCTTATTTTTTCAGACTGGAGTAATGTCACTCTACAAGTAACACTGTTAAAAATGTAAAGGTGAATTTGTGATCTCTGACAATCATAGGACAATTTCCAACTACAGTGCTAATTTTTACAGGAACTTACTGTACGTCTAGGTACTGTGAAGAGTCTACATCTCAGTTCTTTGATTCTCTTGGAAATGTTATCTCCATTGATTCTTCCAATCACAAATTATGTGATAATCCCATTTTCTTAGAGGAATTTGTAGTGGCTATCAATCATCTTAAAATTAACAAATCCCCTGGGTTTGATTGTTTTACTGCAGAATTCTACAAAGTTTATTTTCCAAAGAATTGGCTCCTTTTCTATTGGAAGTGTACTTTGAAAGTGTAGCCAATGAAACACTCCCTTCCACTTTAACATAAGGTGTAATTACTCAAATTCCGAAATAACGATTATAAGCTAATAGCACCTGTCCTTGCTAAATGATGAATCACTTTTTTGGATGCCATTATAGATTAGTCCAAGTCAGGGTTGATGAGAAATAGACACATCTTGAATAATGTCAGACTGGTATTAGATATCATAGATTACTCAGATTTGGACTCTGATGAGTTTTATGCTCCATTTGGATTTTTATAAAGTCTTTGTTACAGTAAAACATGGCTTTGTTTTCATGCCCTTTCAAAATGTGGCTTTGGAGATGTATTTTGTAAAACTATTAAACTCTGTATACAAATAGTAATAGCTCTATCAAATTGAAAGCATGTACCTCTCCAAAGGTTTGAATTAATGTGGGGTATCAGACAAGGGTGTCCAATTTCACCTTATTTCTTCCTATTAGCCACACAGCTTCTTTTTTCTCATATTAAGACAAATGTTTTAAAGGGTATTTCTATTGCAGACAGGAAGATCATTTATTAGTCAGTTAGCAGATAACACCACCAATTGTGCCTAATGTGATTAATTCATTCTCTAAAGCATCTGGTCTTGGGTTGAAAACAATCTTCTATTGGTGAGTCAACTGATCATCGATGAAGGTATTTTATTTAATTATGCTAAATGTTTTGCTTTTCATAAAATACCAATTACTACAATGGATAATGTTGTTGTTTTTAATGCAATCGCCTCTAGAGTTATTATACTTTTTAAGGATGCGGACAAATCTATGCCCTCTTCTTTACCATCTCTTGATCCAACTGACTCACCAGTAGGCAATATACAGTGGGGAGAACAAGTATTTGATACACTGCCGATTTTGCAGGTTTTCCTACTTACAAAGCATGTAGAGGTCTGTAATTTTTATCATAGGTACACTTCAACTGTGAGAGACGGAATCTAAAACAAAAATCCAGAAAATCACATTGTATGATTTTTAAGTAATTAATTTGCATTTTATTGCATGACATAAGTATTTGATACATCAGAAAAGCAGAACTTAATATTTGGTACAGAAACCTTTGTTTGCAATTACAGAGATCATACGTTTCCTGTAGTTCTTGACCAGGTTTGCACACACTGCAGCAGGGATTTTGGCCCACTCCTCCATACAGACCTTCTCCAGATCCTTCAGGTTTCGGGGCTGTCGCTGGGCAATACGGACTTTCAGCTCCCTCCAAAGATTTTCTATTGGGTTCAGGTCTGGAGACTGGCTAGGCCACTCCAGGACCTTGAGATGCTTCTTATGGAGCCACTCCTTAGTTGCCCTGGCTGTGTGTTTCGGGTCGTTGTCATGCTGGAAGACCCAGCCACGACCCATCTTCAATGCTCTTACTGAGGGAAGGAGGTTGTTGGCCAAGATCTCGCGATACATGGCCCCATCCATCCTCCCCTCAATACGGTGCAGTCGTCCTGTCCCCTTTACAGAAAAGCATCCCCAAAGAATGATGTTTCCACCTCCATGCTTCACGGTTGGGATGGTGATCTTGGGGTTGTACTCATCCTTCTTCTTCCTCCAAACACGGCGAGTGGAGTTTAGACCAAAAAGCTCTATTTTTGTCTCAACAGACCACATGACCTTCTCCCATTCCTCCTCTGGATCATCCAGATGGTCATTGGCAAACTTCAGACGGGCCTGGACATGCGCTGGCTTGAGCAGGGGGACCTTGCATGCGCTGCAGGATTTTAATCCATGACGGCGTAGTGTGTTACTAATGGTTTTCTTTGAGACTGTGGTCCCAGCTCTCTTCAGGTCATTGACCAGGTCCTGCCGTGTAGTTCTGGCTGATCCCTCACCTTCCTCATGATCATTGATGCCCCACGAGGTGAGATCTTGCATGGAGCCCCAGACCGAGGGTGATTGACCATCATCTTGAACTTCTTCCATTTTCTAATAATTGCGCCAACAGTTGTTGCCTTCTCACCAAGCTGCTTGCCTGTTGTCCTGTAGCCCATCCCAGCCTTGTGCAGGTCTACAATTTAACCCTGATATCCTTACACAGCTCTCTGGTCTTGGCCATTGTGGAGAGGTTGGAGTCTGTTTGATTGAGGTTGTGGACAGGTGTCTTTTATACAGGTAACGAGTTCAAACAGGTGCAGTTAATACAGGTAATGAGTGGAGAACAGGAGGGCTTCTTAAAGAAAAACTAACAGGTCTGTGAGAGCCGGAATTCTTACTGGTTGGTAGGTGATCAAATACTTATGTCATGCAATAAAATGCAAATTAATTACTTAAAAATCATACAATGTGATTTTCTGGATTTTTGTTTTAGATTCCGTCTCTCACAGTTGAAGTGTACCTATGATAAAAATTACAGACCTCTACATGCTTTGTAAGTAGGAAAACCTGCAATATCGGCAGTGTATCAAATACTTGTTCTCCCCACTGTATATTTCTGTTTTTAACAACAATAGGAAAATAAGTGCCTTATTTCAATGTGATTTTTTTTCTGTCCCATATGTCATGTGTTTCTGGAATGGCCTTATCAGAAATATTAATTGGAAAAATGTTTGGTCTCTTTCTCAGAAGTTTCTTTTAACTAATAAGATGGAATACTTTTCATACAAAATTAAGCCACAAGTGGTACCCTACTAAACATTATCTTGAAAAGTTACAAAAAAATACATTGATGTTTCTTGTACCTTCTGTAATGAACAACCGGAGACTGCTTTACAATTATTTTGGTATTGATCTTATACCCGGAAGCTGTGTTAAGATATATGTAGATTTGTTGTAGATCATATACATGCACATTTTTTCCTTCTACTTGAAAATGTCATATTTGGTTTTACAAAGTACAGCAAAGTCTATACAAAGCCTTTTTTTTAACAACCTCATTGTTATTTTAGCAAATTTTCCAGCACGAATCTGCTCCTGTGGAAACAGGATATTGGCCAAGGACACTGACTCGGTGTGCTCCGCTTGCCTTGGGCTGCAACATGCCCAAGAAGCGTTAGCCTCCCCTGCCTTTTGTCCACACTGTGCTCTCTTCACTGTGAAGAGCCTCCATTGCAGGCTAGCACGCCAAGCTAGCCTGAGTCAACAGGACCCTAACATGGGGGCTGGCATCCCCAATGGCTCATCAGAGGCCATGGATATCCTCATGGGGAGTACTGGACTGACTGTTAGCGCTAGCTGGGGTGACCAGCTCAATGCCATTGCCCCGCTGACTCCAGCAACGACCCGGCTTCCTGATTGGAGACGACAACGACTTCATAGGGTTTTCCGACAGCCTCCTTTCGGAATCATCTGATGGATATGAAGACTGGTGATTCTTTGGCCCAATGCAGTAGCAGAGACCACCATGTCCCAATATGAGGGTAAGAGGCTACCCAAATCCAAACGGGCGGCCAGGCAATTACTACCAGTCTTCCCAGAATGACTGCAGGAGGTTACCCATACCTGGAGTACACCTTTCTCATCCAAGAACCCTGTTCAAGTTGGGTCGTTGTTGGACTGTGTTGACATGGAAGGGATTGGGCTTGCCCAAATGCCACCCATCGAACACTTGGTGGTTTTCCATCTACACCCCAGCCAGAAGTCCTCCATGACTTCGACTAGCCCCACCTTACCAACCAAGTACAAACTCTTCCAGTCCTCCGTGAAAGAGAATGTCTACAGGTCGGTTGCCACAGTCGTGAGGGCTCTCAGCACCACCTCAATTCTCTCAGCATACCAAGCTGAACTACAGGAGGAGAAAGCGGTCACACCGGTGCTGGGTTTATGGGACAAGATCTACATTGCCACAAACCTCAACCTGCATCTGCTTAATGCCGCCATCCAGGTGTCAAGAAGGGCGATGAGGCTCATGATATTCCAGAAGACGGTGCGCTGGCTCAATCTATCCATGGTGTCTGATAGTGAGAAGCTGAAGATCCTGGATGCTCCAGTAGACCCTAAAGGCCTTTTCGGTCCCACTGTCGAGAGGATGCAGAAACTGTGCGAGGAGAAAAGAGGAAGGGTGAAGCCCTCCAGCTCTGTCTGCTCAGGAAGACACAGCCCAGTGCCTCCCCTGTGCCTCACCGCACCTTCGCCCAGGCTGCAGCAGGTCGACCCCCCTCAACCTTTAAGATCCCCAGACGCCCAGCCCCCAGGCTGCGAGCCCAGGGCAGAAGAGAACCTTGGACCCTAAGGGCCCCTGGTCTAGGAAGCCTACCTTCCCACCCATGGCACCAAGGAGCCAGATGGCCTCTAACCCCACCCAGGGGGTAGGGAAGAAGAAGCAGATGGCCTAAAGGTGTCCCCATCTCTAGAGAGACGAGAACGGCCCCCTCCAAGCGCAGTTCTATATCCTCCACCAATCCTGAGTTTGTTCCAGGGTGCAAGTTCCCAGGCACTTCAGTGTTCTGTCCAGTGTACCGGCCCAAGTCGGTGGTCAAAAGAGTAAAGCCCAAAGAGGAGAAGAGACAATGTTCAAGTGGATGCTCCTACAAGGCCCCCTCGTCTCACAAACACTCCACAATGTCAGTTCACATAAAAAATGTTAACACTAGCTCAACCAGGCTACAGGCCAAGGACGCAGTCAGACATGTTGTTTCTCACAAAATCAAAATAAACAGTGTGCCTCTCTATACTGCCACCAGAGAGAGCTACAGTTCCTTCTGCGGTGATAGGCCATGTCCTGCGGGAGGAAATCACATCGCTAATAGAGAAAAGGGCAATAAAAATTGTTCCTCGCAAGCAAGGCCACTGTGGATTTAATCTAGATATTTCCTAATTCCAAAAAAGGGGGGCGGGATATGCCCGATCCCAGATCTAAGTGCCTCAGAATGTTCACACACACCGCTCTGCTATGTTCTGTGCGCCCAGGCGATTGTTTCGTATCCGTCGACCTGAAGGATGCTTACTTTCACATCTCAAAATATCCTCACAGGAAATTTCTCAGATTCGCTTTTCAAGGCGTAATCTACAAATGTATGGTCCTCTCGCTGTCACCTTGGGTTTTTACAAAGTGTACCAAGGCAGCCGTAGCTCCACTCAGAGAGAGGGCCATTCGGCTGATGACATACATAGACGACTGGCTACTGTGCGCTCAATCAAGACAAGATGTCTTAGAACACAGTCAGCTGCTCTTGGAACACCTGACATTTCTAGGTTTCAGAATAAACACAGTAAAGAGCGTTGTGATTCCTATGCAGACAATCTCTGTCCTAGGTTTAACCATAGATTCGGTATCATTCAAAGCTCGCCTTTCAGTGGAACGTATAAGAACATTCCAGAATTGCCTAGCAATTACATCACAAACATCACTGTGTACAGATTTCACTCCATAGATTGCACGGTAGCACTGCACTCCTGGAGACACCTGACGTTTCTGTCACAGGTTGCCCAGATGGGCACTGTTTTATCCAGAAAAGTAGTCATGACAGACGCGTCTCTCTCGGGTTGGGGTGCGACCCACAAGGACAAAACGATCAACGGGGTGTGGGGATCCCATCTCCGTTCTACTCAGATAAACTGCCTGGAACTCCTTGCAGTGTCCCTAACATTATAGTCATTTCTCCCATTTCTGGAGGGAAGTCATGTTCTATTCAGAACAGACAATACCACCGTTGTGGCCTACATAATCAGACAAGGGGGACAGCAATCCCCTCACTTACACACACTGGCACACAGACTGATTATGTGGAGCAGTGTGCATCTCCACTCATGTACCGGGAGTACTGAATCTGGGGGCAGATCTGGGGGGGGGGGGGGGTACTGTCACGGATTCCTCTGGAACTTTCATTGCGCACACCTGGCCCCTATTCCCACTGATTGTATTTGTATCTATGTGCCCTTTGTTCACCATGGTGCTGTCCATTATTGTTACAATGTCCGTTGATGTGTGTGAGTACCTGTGCTGTGTGTTTCGGGCTTTCGTGCCCTTGTGGATTGCGCAGATTACGGGTCTCGTCCCGTGTGTTAATCATCGTGCGCTTGTGTTATTTATTCAAGGTACTCCTCTCTCTTTGATTGGGTTTCAACCCAGTGTTTTTGTTACGTGTTTGTTTGGTCTTCGTCCTCGTGCCTTTACACGGCACACCGTAATATGGGGCTTAATAAAAACTCCTATTACGCATTCCTGTGCCTGTCTCCCGAATCATTCATGCCAACGTGACAGCCTCTTTATAAGACATTAATTCCTGACAAGGATATTTTATTTGATTAGTTCTAAAATGAGAATCTGCATTGTTTATGTCAGGACTCGGCTTTTACTGATATGCCAATGAAGAGATAGACTTAGATATAACACTTGGGAGAGAGAGCGGTGCTGAGGCCCAGACACATTTTTAAAAATATAATGTAAAGCCGAGAGTCATTTTCCCAGGTGGTTTGAGTGTTTTGGACTAATCTTACTCATTGAATCTTGGACTACACCCCTACCGGGTACGTACACTTGTACGTACATACATTCATCATCATGAGGATATGCCCACATTCCTCAGTGAACAAAATGTGTCCGACCATGCCTACAAAATCGAAGTTAGTGGTAACTTTGTTTGGACAGTGGGGCTGAAGTCAGGAAAACCCCCACATATTGTTTATGGGCCTGGGACAGAGACTAATTAAAGCCAGACCTGTAAAAGTTTCTCCAACTCTCTAGGGACATACTTCACACCGGTAACTTTTCCAGTTAAGTTAACTTCCCCAGTTACTTGAATCTCGGTCATGGACACGGTCTTGAATCTTGAATATTGACTCCACCTTACTCTCCCCCTCTCAAACCTGGCTATATTGAAGCCATGAGCTATCCCTACAAGCAATCCCTAATCTTTCCTCACATACTGTAGCCCTGAACTATCCCACCCAGACCCAGTTACTCTTAGTAAACCTCACACACTCACATATTACATATTACCATACACACTTCTTAGACACACATACATGCTTCATATTTAGACCCATACGCACAACGTCTTACACAAACCCATATTTAAACAGAGTGTGTACTAGACAAATAGACACTTTCACTCACATACAAATGTTTGGTATATACATCAACAATCACATTCTTGAGTGAACAAATATACTTTTCACCAAATTCACCAAACACATGCACCTGCTCCTATATCTCCACCGTGCATGTGTACATATATATACACAACGTATATGTACGTACATGCATCAACATCAGAATACTCCCACATTCTTAAGTGAACAAAATCCCTCCAGTGTCTAAACCACCTGGCCTACTTTACACACGTAGATGTACGTGTCCGTGACCTTTGACATTTAGGTCATAAACCATGCTCATAAATCTTTCTTGTGTGTAGATCTTCTGTTACTACTTACTACTACAGTGGTTCTAGACCATTTTTGCTTACTGTACCCCATTCACATATTGCGCTGCCCATGAGTCTTCCCAAGTACCCCCTGTGGATAGGCCAGGTACCCCCACAGGTACTAGTACCCCGGGATGAGAACCACTGTCTTACATAAAGCCTTTCAATATTCACCTTGTCTCCTGAGCCTACACCTTGGAACTCATTGCTTGCCACGATGTGATAAAACTTTCTGGGAAAAATGCTCAAGAATAGGGTTATAATGGAAAACTTTAATTCCAGTTACATAGTTTACTTTAGAGAAAGCTGTCTCAAGGGTTGTAGGTGTGACCTCTGTGTGAATGTCATTTTCTTCTTACATCTGCAAAGGAGTAAATACATACAGTAGTGTACATGTAAGGAATGAATGCTTTAACAAACTGACCAGCATTTAGGTAAAAGGAATGAAGGAATATCGACACAGTTAAACAAAATAATTTATAGTAAAAGTATAGAGTATACATGTATAGTAAATCTAATAATTCAACATCAATAATTCCATATTTAAAACAGCTCACCAGTTTGTAACCCCTACTTGCAAGGGAAGACATATTCTGTCTCTGCCTGGTCACCTGAATAAAAAAGACAGGTAAGTCTCAGTAAATGAACACAAGTTAACCAAATGTTACTAAAAATATGTTTTGGGGAGGGTTAGATATAAACCTACTTGGCTGGTAGTAATCGTAGATCTGGACCACCGCTGGCTTTAGATTCTGTACTGGGAGCTCCTGTATGATGTCCAGGGTGTGGTTGGATGGAAAACGTGATGATAACTGTTGGGAGATAAAACAAAAATGTAATAAACATGTGGGTCACAATTATTTAAATACTATAAGCAGAAGTTTCGGTAACACTCTACTTGACACCCAGCTTTTTTTAATTTTATTTAACCTTTATTTAACTAGGCAAGTCAGTTAAGAACAAATTCTTATTTACAATGACGGTCTACCAAAAGGCAAAAGGCCTCCTGCGGGGACGGTGGCCTGGGATTAAAAATAAATAAGTAAATACAATATAAATATAGGACAAAACACACATCACAAGAGAGACAACACAACACTACATAAAGAGAGACCTAAGACAACAACATAGCAAGGCAGAAACACAACATAACAACATGGTAGCAACACAACATGGTAGCAGCACAAAACATGGTACAAACATTATTGGGCACAGTCAACAGCACAAAGGTCAAAAAGGTAGAGACAACAATACATCACACAAAGCAGCCACAACTGTCAGTAAGAGTGTCCATGATTGAGTCTTTAGAATGAAGAGACTGAGATAAAACTGTCCAGTTTGAGTGTTTGTTGCAGCTCGTACCAGTCGCTAGTTGCAGCGAACTGAAAAGAGAAATGAGACAGGGATGTGTGTACTTTGGGAACCTCTCAGGAGCACCCTTACCTGCCCATCTATAAATGATGTCTCCCCGTAATCTAGCATGGGTAGGATGGTCATCTGAATCAGGGTTAGTTTGGCAGCTGGAGTGAAGGAGAAGCGATTACGATAGAGGAAACCAAGTCTAGATTTAACTTTAGCCTGCAGCTTTGATATGTGCTGAGAGAAGGACAGTGCACCATCTAGCCATACTCCCAAGTATTTGTATGAGGTGACTACCTCAAGCTCTAAACCCTCAGAGGTAGTAATAAAACCTTTTGGAAGAGGGACATTCTTCCTACCAAACCACATGACCTTTGTTTTGGAGGTGTTCAGAACAAGGTTAAGGGCAGAGTAAGCTTGTTGGACACTAAGAGCATTTAGCACAAAATCCAGGGAGGGGCCAACTGAGTATAAGACTGTATCATCTGCATAGAAATGGATGAGAGAGCTTCCTGCTGCCTGAGATATGTTGTTGATGTAAATTGAGAAGAGTGTGGAGCCTAGGATTGAGCCTTGGGGTACTCCCTTGGTAACAGGCAGTGGCTGAGACAGCATACTTTATACACTGCACTCTTTGAGAGAGGTAGTTAGCAAACCAGGCCAAAGACCCCTCAGAGACACCAATACTCCTTAGCGAAGCGGATTGCATACCCGATAGAATACTATAGACATCAAGAAAGCCAGTCAGTTGATTATTGACAAGTTTTTCCAACACTTTTTATAAAAAAGGGCAAAATCGTAATAGGCCTATAACAGTTAGGATCAGCTTGATCTCCCCCTTTAAATAAAGGACGAACTGTGGCTGCCTTAAAAGCAATGGGAACCTTCCCAGAAAGGAGAGACATGTTAACAAGGTTGGAGATAGGCTTGGCGACGATAGAGGCAACAACCTTAAAGAAGAAAGGGTCTAAACCATCTGACCCAGATGTTTTTTGGGGGTCAAGTTTAAGGTGCTCAGGTGCATCCTGTTTGCATTGTTCATCCTTGAGATGTTTCTACAACTTGATTGGAGTCCACCTGTGGTAAAATCAATTAACAGGACATGATTTGGAAAGGCACACACACCTGTCTAGATAAGGTCCTACAGTTGACAGTGCATGTCAGAGCAGAAACCAAGCTAAGAGGATGAAGGAATGGTCCGTAGAGCTCCGAGACAGGATTGTGTTGAGGCACAGATCTGGGGAAGGGTACCAAAAAATGTCTGCAGCATTGAAGGTCTCCAATAACACAGTGGCCTCCATCATTCTTAAATGGAAGAAGTTTGGAACCACGAAGACTCTTCCTAGAGCTGGCCGCCCAGCCAAACTGAGCAATCGGGGGAGAAGGGCCTTGGTCAGGGAGGTGATCAAGAACCCAATGGTCACTCTGACAGAGCTCCAGAGTTCCTCTGTGGGGATGGGAGAACCTTCCAGAAGGAAAACCATCTCTGCAGCACTTCACCAATCAGGCCTTTATGGTAGAGTGGCCAGACGGAAGCCACTCCTCAGTAAAAGGCACATCACAGCCTGCTTGGAGTTTTCCTCTCATACCATGAGAAACAAGATTCTCTGGTCTGATGAAACCAAGATTGAACTGTTTGGCCTGAATGCCAAGCGTCACAAACCTGGCACCATCCCGAAGGTGAAGCATGGTGGTGGCAAAATCATGCTGTGGGGATGTTTATTAGTGACAGGGACTGGAAGACTAGTCTGGATCGAGGCAAAGATGAATGGAGCAAAGTACAGAGAGATCTTTGATGAAAACCTGCTCCAGAGCGCTCAGGCCCTCAGACTGGGGCAAAGGTTCACCTTCCAACAGGACAACGACCCTAAGCACACAGCAAAGACAATGTAGGAGTGGCTTCAGGACAAGTCTCTGAATGTCTTTGAGTGGCCCTACCAGAGCACGGACTTGAACCCGATCAAACATTTCCGGAGAGACCTGAGAATAGCTGTGCAGCAATGCTCACCAGCCAATCTGACAGAGCTGGAGAGGATCTGCAGAGAAGAATGAGATAAACTCCCCAAATACAGGTGTGCCAAGCTTGTAGCATCATACCCAAGAAGACTTGATACTGTAATCACTGCCAAAGTGCTTCAACAAAGTACTGAGAAAAGGGTCTGAATACTTATGTAAATGTGACATTTTCTTTTTTTATTTGCTTTGTCATTGTGGGGTAGTGTGTGTAGATTGATTAGGGGAAAAAAACAATGTCCTTTTTTAAAATAAGGCTGTAACGTAACAAAATGTGGAAAAAGTCAAGGGGTCTGAATACGGTTGTGGCCAAAAGTTTTGAGAATGACACAAATATTGTTTGCTGCTTCAGTGTCTTTAGATATTTTTGTCAGATGTTACTATGAAATACTGAAGTATAATTACAAGCAGTAATTCAGTATCAACGGCTTTTATTGACAATTACATGAAGTTGATGCAAAGAGTCAATATTTGCAGTGTCGACCCTTCTTTTTCAAGACCTCTGCAATCCGCCCTGGCATGCTGTCAATTAACTTCTGGGCCACATCCTGACTGATGGCAGCCCATTCTTGCATAATCAATGCTTGCAGTTTGTCAGAATTTGTTGGTTTTTGTTTGTCCACCCGCGTCTTGAGGATTGACCACAAGTTCTCAATGGAATTAAGGTCTGGGGAGTTTCCTGACCATGGACCCAAAATATCAATGTTTTGTTCCCCGAGCCACTTAGTTATCACTTTTGCCTTATGGCAAGGTGCTCCATCATGCTGGAAAAGGCATTGTTCGTCACCAAACTGTTCCTGGATGGTTGGGAGAAGTTGCTCTCGGAGGATGTGTTGGTACCATTCTTTATTCATGGCTGTGTTCTTAGGCAAAATTGTGAGTGAGCCCACTCCCTTGGCTGAGAAGCAACCCCACACATGAATGGTCACAGGATGCTTTACTGTTGGCATGACACAGGACTGATGGTAGCGCTCACCTTGTCTTCTCCGGACAAGCATTTTTCCGGATGCCCCAAACAATCGGAAAGGGGATTCATCAGAGAAAATGACTTTACCCCAGTCCTCAGCAGTCCAATCCCTGTACCTTTTGCAGAATATCAGTCTGTCCCTGATGATTTTCCTGGGGAGACGTGGCTTCTTTGCTTCCCTTCTTGACACCAGGCCATCCTCCGAAAGTCTTCGCCTCACTGTGCGTGCAGATGCACTCACACCTGGGCGCCCTGAAGCCTTCTTCACAACAATTGAACTGCTCTCCTTGAAGTTCTTGATGATCCGATAAATGGTTGATTTAGGTGCAATCTTACTGGCAGCAATATCCTTGCCTGTGAAGCCCTCTTTGTGCAAAGCAATGATGACGGCACGTATTTCCTTGCAGGTAACCATGATTGACAGAGGAAGAACAATGATTCCAAGCACCACCCTCCTTTTGAAGCTTCCAGTCTGTTATTCGAACTCAATCAGCATTACAGAGTGATCTCCAGCCTTGTCCTCGTCAACACTCACACCTGTGTTAACGAGAGAATCACTGACATGATGTCAGCAGGTCCTTTTGTGTCAGGGATGAAATGCAGTGGAAATGTTTTTGGGGGATGCAGTTCATTTGCATGGCAAAGAGGGACTTTGCAAATAATTGCAATTCATCTTATCACTCTTCATAACATTCTGGAGTATATGCAAATTGCCATCATACAAACTGAGGCAGCAGACTTTGTGAAAATTTATATTTGTGTCATTCTCAAAACTTTTGGCCACGACTGTACTTTCCGGAGGCACTGCATATCCATTGTTTTTGTCAAAATGTCTCAAGGTCAGTAAATTTGGTTGGGAATCATTGAAGGACAGCAATATTCAAATCTTGTCTCAGATTTTTTTTAAGTAGATTTAAATCAGGATGGAGACTTGACCATTCAGGAACACAACACCTATTGGAAAGACATTCTGTTGTGTTTTTGGCATTACAAATTGTGTAATTGTCCCGCAGAAAAATAGAACTCCAACCCAGGGTAAGGTTTGGGTAAGGAAGGGTAAGGAACTCCAACCTTGGGTAAGGAAGGGTAAGGAACTATACCTGGGCTTTGCTCCTTTCATATTTATTTTGATCCTAATAAACTCCCGATCCCTGCCGGTGACAAGCATAACCATAACATGATGCTGCCACCACACTACTAGAAAATACGAAGGGATCAACAACATTGCATTCACGACACATTACTGGCCTGTATGAGAAAGTGAAAAAAAGAAAGTCTGTGTTAAAAAATCCACTCCAAATCATCCATTATGTTTGAAACAAGGCTGTTAAGTAATACTGCAAGACAACATGGCAAAGACATTAACGTTGTGGCCTAAATGAAAAACTACAGGTTTGTGTCAAATCCAATACAACACAGAGAAACCCTCTGTATTCTCCAGTATTGTGAGGGCAGCATCATGTTATGAGTATGCTTGTCATTGGAAGGGACTGAGGAGTTTGTCAGGATCAAAATAAATATGAAAGGCCCAAAACCCAGGTAAAGGAAAACCCCCCTCAATCTTCTGAAAACCTAACCCTGAGATAGAGTTCTGTTGTTCAGAGAGACAAATAAACAAATGTTTATGCCAAAGACCAGAATTGCTTACCAAAAGGTGTTAAGCGTGTTCCTGAGTGGTCTAAAATATGAAAATCATAGACAAGATTTGAATATTGCTCTCGATCAATGATTCCCAACCAAAGCAAATTTGACAGAAACAATGGGCATATGTTGCCCTAAGAGTCGTGCAAAGTTGATAGAATGGATGATTTGGTTTTGGTCTCACCTCTGTCAAGTACATTAACACATGGTCATCTTTAGCATCAACACGATCCACAAAAAGTGAACTTCTCAGCTGTGAAGACAAGCCATACATGTTATTCATATTGCATTGACAACAATGTTCAGTTTCAGAAAGATTCACAGGTGAAAGAGGCAAGAGCTACTATACATGGAAAAAGGTCACAGGTAACAACATAAACGAACGTATGTTATGACAAAAACTCACCCTCCCCAAAGACTCTGGGTCTGGGACAAACCCAGACAGCATTTTCAAATCCACTATAATCATATTGGTGGTCGGCTCCTTTCCATGATATCTGTAAAAATAAAGAGTTGTGAAATGACCCATACATACAGTGCCCTCTGTAATTATTGGGACAGCAAAGCATTTCTTTAAATCAAACAATGACTGAGGATTAAGTGCAGACTTTCAGCTTTAGAAATTACAGCACTTTATGAACATAGTCTCCCCATTTTAGGGGACCAAAGTAGGCTATTGGGAAAAATTCACTTATATGTGTATTAAAGTAGTAAAAAGTTAAGTATTTGGTCCTATATTCATAGCACACAATGACTACATCAAGCTTGTGACTCTATAAATTAGTTGGATGCATTTGCTGTTTGATTTGGTTGTGTTTCAAATTATTTTGTGCCCAATAAAATTAATGGTAAATAATGTATTGTGTAATTGAGTAAATAAGAATATAATATTTTTCTAAACACTTCTATATTCATGTGGATGCTACTATGATTACGGATAATCCTGAATGAATCGTAAATAACGATGAGTGAGATAGTTAAAGACACAAAAATATCAAACCCCCCAAAAATGCTGACCTCCCCTGTTATTGTTATGGTGAGAGGTTAGCATCTCTTGGGGGTATGCTATTTGTGAGTATGTAACTTTCTCACTCAATCATTATTCACAATTCATTCATGATTATCCGTAATCATGGTAGCATCAACATTAATACAGAAGTATTTAGAAACATATTCTATTCTTATTTACAATAAAATTGACTCCAAAATGGCACAACACATTATTTACCATACATTTCTATTGGTCACAAAATAATCTGAAACAAAAAGGAAATGCATCCAACAAATTTGTAGCGTGAATATGGGACCAAGTACTTCGCTTTTTACCACATTAATAAACATATACGTGAATTTGTCCCAATACTTTTGGTTCCCTAAAATGGTGGGACTATGTACAAATCACACTGTAACTTCTAAACGGTTCACCAAATATGGATGTTAATACCACACAATAACCTCATAGTCTTTGTTTTATTTCAAATGCACACTTTTGGAGTACAGAGCCAAATGAAGAAAAATGCTTCTTTGTCCCAATAATTACAGAGGGCATTATAGGTATAATAACACAAATTCAATTGGGTCAGATGCATTCTGTAAGACATGCTCCAAAACAACACTGGAGTGTCATCATTGACCTGATTCAAATAATAAACTGATTGAAAGAATGCTTCTGTGAATGCAAATGTGTCATTCATTCTTACTGAGACTGGAGCTTCAGTGTGACTCTGGGTCTCAAAGAGTTACTGTTGCAGTCCACCTCTGGCTTCACCTGGATACTGAGCGTTGTGCTGTCAGTAGGAGTAGGGATGTTGTAGTGGAGCGCCACCTTGGAAAGAGGGAAGAACAAGTCAGGGAAACCGTCATGTCTACACATATACATTTTAAAGGATAGTGAAAAATAAACATTTCATAAACTAAATATCAGACAACGCTTCTTAAATGTTTGAACTTCACAGTAATATACAAACCATATCTTGCACCATAGGATTGGGAGGAGTGTTTTCACAAACCTGCACTGAGGCACAAGCACTGCCCTTCACTTCCACGCTGTACTTCCCTTCTGTGTCCTGCAGCGCCCTCTCCTGGTAGAGAAGCTTGTTGTTTTGGTTCACTTCGAAGAGGTGCTGTGCTCCACTGGGAGACTGTACTGTGACTGTGCTGGCACCCTCTCTACTGTACACCCTGGTGGAGTAGAGAGCCAGGGCCTGGAGGGCCACCACTGTGTCCTAAAAACACACACCAAAAGACAAATATGTTCAAAATGAATGAAAATAGCCCATTTTACATAAAGGGGGAATTGTTACATTGATCTGTTACTAGAGTGACTATTTCTCATTTCCATCCATTATGGTTTCTTGCCTCCATTTCAGTGGAAGTTAGCCTCAACAGGCTTGACATGACAAGAAGCACATACATGCCTGTTGTGAAGTCAAGGTAACAATCCCTCACTACTAGTGCACAGCACAGGGTGCCATTTCAGAACGGAGGTGTTTTGGAAATATACCTGTGTGGAAGAGAAGCCTCCGTAGGCATTCTGCTGTCTCACCAGCCACCTGACGATGCGGGAGGCGTAGCCCAGGTCAGTGGTAGACAGAGGGGAGGCACTGAGGGAAGCCAGCAGAACATAGGAGCTGATTTCCACCGCCAGGGAGGCTGAGGTCTCTGAGGAGGTCTGAGTCCAGTGCAGGAGACCCCCTGAGGAACGAGGAGCGCACACGCACACGCACACACACACAGATAATAGGGACTAGCTTATTCATCATAATAAAAGATACAAAGTTCTTTTCTGACCTACCGAATTCATTTTATGACAGACACCTGAGTTCTTTGAAAGACTCTGGACATTGAATTGAGACTACCTGGAGTGCCAGATGAGGAGGGTTTGCACTTTTCTCATTACTTCATTGGGTCCATTGCCCAGGTAAGCTCAAACAAGACACCACAAACAGATCTTGGACTATGACATGTCTCACCTTCTTGTAATGCGATCGTGTCCAGGTGCTGCAGAAGCTGGGCCCGGGTCTCCATGTCCCCTGCCAGGGTAAAGGTGTAGGCCAGCAGAGCAGTAGTGTAAGTGTTGGACAAATCACTGGTGGAGTTCCTCAGGCAAGACAAGCTGCTGTACACAACAGGATCCTGGAGCACAAAATAACAGAGCAGCACATTAAGAGACATGCTAGCCTGGTCCCAGATCTGCTTACAGTAACACCTATTCTAATGCTTTTTCTTAGGCTACTTTCAGAGAAAAAATACTTTCCCTGTAAATTAAATAAATACACAACACTACATTTTAAAATAACTAAATGACAGTTGACATAAGATGTATACAACAGACTTCATACAGGAGTTTAAACCAGTTTCCTGTAATGGACGTTGTTGAAGTGAGAAACAATGGTTATGTGGAGATGCTACGTACCGACACTGACATGTTGAGCTCCAGCATTGAAGACGTGATGTAGGCCGTCAGTGTGACTTCATCTGTCACCCCACCCTACAAAACAATATGTTTAAATAATAAAATATATCCATGAAACTGTATCTAGACTGATACAATTCTCTAGAAATCATCATTCCCAAATTTATGGCTGGTCTGACGAGACGTAAAACGACATCTTCTACCATCTTCTATCAGTTTATTATCAGTATAAATACCTTCATTCTGTTGTTAAAGAGTTTCCCCAATCTGACAAAACAGCCATGTTTGCCTTGTTGACGTTCCAACCAAGTCTTGGATTGCTCAATTTTTACCGGGTCAATATAAATGAAAGACTTTGCTTTGCCAAAGGATCTCAAAACAAAAGTAGTCAGCCTGAGAAAAGAGAACTTGATTAAATACCCACATAAAGTTGTCATAAACATGACTTAGAGTTTGACACTACATGCAATGAGAGCTTATGTCAACTTATGTCACATCAATGGGCTCCCTGTCAGAAACAATGCCTTTTGATTGGTCAATACTTAATTGAAACAGACACAGTTACAATGTGTTTACCAGTAGGTGAAAAACACAATACTTACCAAGTGTTCCCTGAGCCTTGTCCAAATGTGCTGTATGCACCATCAACATGCTTGTAGTTCAGCTGCCTTTGGTAACCTGTCAGTGAGTGTTTAAAGCAAACAACAGTAACCAAGTGTGTTTTATAGTTACTGAGTGTGCGCCCCAAATGGCACCCTATTCCCTAGTGTACTCTTTTGCCAGGAAAAAAGTAGTGCACTATGTAGGGAATAGTGTGTCATTTGGGATAAACATCAACATTCTATAATCAAATGATTTTAGAAAAACATCTGGAAGTCCCTGCATGTGTTGGGTCACGATGCTCTATTATTATAGTGCACTACTTTTGTCAGGAAAAAATGAGGGCAGTATGTAGGGAATAGGCAGGGATGGGTAGGTTACTTTCTAAAGGTAATCTGTTACAGTTACTAGTTACCTGTCCAAATTTGTCATCAGTAATGTAAACTTTTGATTACCTAAACGCACTAATGTAATCGGATTACTTTCTGTTACTTTTGGATTACTTTCCCCTTAAGAGGCATAGAAGACAAAAAGAATCCATCGAACGTATTTGGTGTGTCAGGTGGAACAAACTTAAACTTGTTCAATGCTGAAATGAATGTCATTGAGAAAACAGGAAGAAGTCAATGTATTTTTTCCCCGCAAACATTCTTTCTAAATATAAAAGTTTGTAATAATCGTTTTTTTTTTTTTAAGTATCTTTAATTTGATTACAATATTTGAGCTGGTAATATAATTGATTAGAGTCAGAGAAAAATGAATGATTACATGTAATCAGTTTCTCCCCAACCATTGGGGTGCAGCCTCAATATTCTATGATCAAATGATTTCAGTGGAAAAACATCTGGAAGTCCCTACATGTGTTGGGTCACTGATGCTCTGTTGATAAGACACTGTAATGTCATCTGTGCTGTAGCTCTATAATGTACATGATAGCAGGGTCGTAGTCATTAGGGCACACTGTGGTGAAACGTTTAAAAATGTTCTTCAACGGAAAACAAAAAAAAGGGCTCTTATTGGACAAACCCAGCGCTGTTTCAGTCAGTTTTCTTCCGTTTGGTGCCTAATCAATACGACCCATATTTTTAGGGACTCTCTTACCACTAGTGAGGAACTTGGTGGCCTTGTCTCGGATGGCTGGAGTGAGCTGCTCTGTGTTCCTCAGGTACTCCAGGATGTAGATATTGGGTGCGAGGAGGGCCATATTCTGCTCTCCACACCCATACGGCATCTGCAACAGTCCATCCAGGTTCTTGAGGGCCCGACCCAGGATGTCACCTACAGGTAAACATGGGACTTCTGTAATACTGTCCTCTTTAGCAAACAGCAGCATTATCATTGGAGAAGGGTTACATTTCCCACCACTACTCCTGTCTAAACTTACCAAGCCTCTCTAAATAATACAATGGCTTATTTTACCCAGGACTGAGAGGGAAATTCGATCAGATCCATCCACCACATTCTTGGGGAGTTGCAGTTCCACCTCCTCTGTCATAGTTACTCCTGTGGACACACAGATGATAAGATGAATGGAGATGATCAATTCAATCAAAGTGAACATTCAACGTTCATTCATTACTGACTGACCAGTTGGACACAGCAACCAGTTGTAGGTGTCGGTCTTCTCTGTTCCCTCAGCCTGAGAGGAGAGGATATTATTTTCAGTCAGAGGCAGTTACACTAGGCATCTGTACAACAGTACGTTCCGTCACAACAGTAGGCTACATACCTTCACCAGCAGGCTTTGTGTGACTGTGTCGATGCGTCCTCTCTCCGGTACGTTCACAATCTCATTGTCACACGCCACGTGGGACTGGACAGCCTCTGCACTAACGGACACATTCAAAACCCCTACACACACATTGACAGACCGAGTACACCACAAGTTACTAAAGATCCAATATGGTGACAGAGAGTACAGAACTCAGGCTGACATCCATTCTGCTGTTTTTGGTATTTGTTAGGATCCCCAACAGCTGTTGCAAAAGTAGCAGCTACTCTTCCTGGGGTCCACACAAAACATGAAACATAATACAGAATGACATAATACAAAACATCAATAGACAAAAACAGCTCAAAGACAGAACTACATAAAAAATGTTAAAGGCACACGTAGCCTACATATCAATGCATACACACAAACTATCTAGGTCAAATAGGGGAGAGGCTTTGTGCCGCGAGGTGTTGCTTTATCTGTTTTTTGAAACCAGATTTGCTGTTTATTTGAGCTGCCCCCTATCCTAGAGAAGCTAAGAGCTGGCAGCAAGCTTATAGGTCTGCTGTTAGAACCAGTAAAGGCCGCTTTACCACTCTTGGGTAGTGGAATTACATTGGCTTCCCTCCAGGCCTGAGGACAAAGACTTTCCTCTAGGCTCAGATTCAAAATAAGACAGATAGGAGTGGCTATAGAGGACAGCTACCATTCTCAGTAGCTTTCCATCTAAGTTGTCAATGCCAGGAGGTTTGCTATTATTGATCGATAACAATCATTTTCCCACCTCTCCCACACTAATTTTACAAGATTCAAAATTGCAATGCATGAATACAATTGCTCACTGTTCGTTGTTGGCATTTCCTGCCTAGGTTTGCCCACTTTGCCAATGAAATAATCATTAAAATAATTGGCAACATCAAATGGTTTCGTGATGAATAAGCCATCTGATTCAATGAAAGATGGAGTTGAATTTGTCTCTCGGCCCATAATTTCATTTAAAGTACTTTTTTTCTCCATCATTCTTTATATCATTGACCTTGGCTTCATAATACAGTTTCTTCTTCTTTTTGTTGAGTTTAGTCACATAATTTCTCAATTTGTAGTAAGTAAGCCAGTCAGATGAGCAACCAGACTTATTAGCCACTCCTTTTGCCCCATCTCTTTCAACCATACAGTTTTTCAATTCCTCATCAATCCATGGAGCCTTAACAGTTCTAACAGTCAGTTTGTTAACAGGTGCATGTTTATAAATAATTGGAAGAAGCAATTTCATAAATTAATCAAGTGCAGGGTCTGGATGCTCCTCATTAATCACATCAGACCAACAAATATTTTTAACATCATCCACATAAGAGTCACAGCAAAATCTTTTGTATGATCTCTTAATATACTATTTTAGGCCCAGCTGTTGGAACTCTGGCTTTCCTGGGTATAGCCACTATGTTGTGATCACTGCATCCAATGGGTACGGATACAGCTTTAGAACAAAGTTCTACAGTATTAGAACGGTTGAATGAAGACTGGTGATTTACCCAGGATAGAGGGTGCCATTGTCCAACTGAAGGTCTTTCGTCCATTGGCACACAAGCATGATGAGTACTGGACATCCTTCAAGGGTGTGAGAGTGTAGTCTAAGGAGTGAGCTGGAGTCACAGAAACCTGCCAAATAGGAACACTTGTAAGATAACATGGAAAACCCAAGACTGATACATTGGGTGTAAAAAAGAAATACAAAATAAACACTGACTAGACAAACTGCAACAAAACAAAATACAACAGTTTAAAAACAACTCAAGAAACGATCATGATGCAGTGTCGTACCATGATGCACTTGGACAGGTAGTTAAACACAGTGGCCTTCAGCTCAAAGTGCTCTCCACGGATGATGGAGTAGGGCAGGGTGAGTTCCAGGAAGAAGGGCTGGAAGACAGTGAGCTCCACTGGAGGAGCCAGGCCGAAGCCGCCAGGAGCCAGGCAGAATGCTTCTGTCTCCCAGGTGGTGATGGTGTCTGGAACTGTGAGGGGCATGACTGCTGTTCCGGATTCCCTGTAATACAGAGGTCAGAGATCAAACAGAAAGCCATTAAGTGTTCCATTGAGAAAAATTGAGCCAAAGGGGTAAATTGAGCCACCCTTGTTTCTAGGAAACTACACACAAAATGTATAATTTGACTACATATTTAGGAAGAGGACATTTCATGGAGTCTATAAAGGAAGAAACCACATAGAAAAAGTGGTAAGCAAGTTAGGTCCAAAAAACTGATTTTCACCAAGTCAAATGAATGTGTTGTGTTAGACGTTTCATGATTGTTGTATCTAAACCAAATTAGATAATTAAGATTGTTCAATACATCATTTGGGGTTTCTATAAGCTTCAATATGAGGTCCTAAACCTAGCATGAAAGTGCCTCCTTGTAGCTGTGTGGGCTAATATAGTCCAAATATTTGCCTTGAGGTAAATTAAGCTAACGGTTTAGTCAATAGAGAGCAATAGTAATGGCGTCTTTTGCAAGGCACTAACTTCTCCATGGTACGTTGGACAAAGCCAATGAGAAAATGAATAGAGTTTTTGGATAAATGCAGAAAATAAGGTCTGTGGTAAAGACAGGTTTAGGAGATCTTATACTGTACGTTTTGCTCTATGAGATAATCTTCATCAGCTAACGTCACTCTTGTGAATAATGTAATGTAATAATAAAAGCACATAAATTACATAAATGATTCATACTTCATAAAGGTCATGTTAACTCACGGATATTATGTCACTGAACAAAACGTATAAGATCTCCTAAACCTGTGTTAACCTCAGACCTTATTTTTGGCGTTTATCCCAAAACCCTATTCTTTCCCCTTTCATTTTCCTCATATGAATGGCTGAACGAACCAGAGATAACTCATTTCCGGGTTTTAGGACTACAAGCTGGTGAGCTCTATGGCAAGTTGAGCAAATTGAAGTGTTCTCTTCCCAGGCAAACGGTTGGGTAGTAAAAGATTAACAGGGATTATGCAATCCGATTACAAAAATAAACATTTTATGTTGCATTCTTAAAAACTGCTGATTACTTTTGGGATGACTTAATCTAGTATCGATAGGAACATTTGATAAAACTCAATGCTTTCATTTAGCTCATCATCAAGACTTCTAACATGCTCTCAGAGATTCTATTGTTCTGCTGATTGCCCATCAAGGGTGGATGGCTTCTGTTGTTGAAGGTAAGGCTTCCAAACATTTACACCTGGCCCACTGGTCAATCAGGCAGTCGTCTGGACTGTAGAGTTCCTGCTTGCTGCAGTTTCTCTCGCTCTCTCCTTTGTGAAATGTTTTCTGATTGAACAATATTTCAAAATGTAGGTCTAATGGTGGGAAAAACACAGTATTGTAGGCCGTCATTGTAAATAAGAATTTGTTCTTAACTGACTTGCCTAGTTAAATAAAGGTTCAATTGAAAGCAACCACTATTAGTGGTTGCTGTTCAAGAGATCAAATGCATGACAATCACTGGTTCTTTAGCAGTTACATTTTCAAATGTAACCTTTATTTAACTGGGCAAGTCAGTTAAGAACAAAATCTTATTTTCAATGACGGCCTATCGAGGAACAGTGGGTTAACTGCCTTGTTCAGGGGCAGAACAACAGATTTTTACCTTGTCAGCTCAGGGATACGATCCAGCAACCTTTCGTTTACTGGCACAACTTTCTAACCACTAGGCTATCTGCCACCCCACTTCTTAATGAAACACTTTGATGATGAAGCTATACATTTTTTCTATTGCGTGACCCCACAGTTGTGGCACAACCAAATCATGGGCTGGTGCCACCAACTGAACATTTTAGTATGGAGCCATGTGACTATGCCCTTGCACATACAGTAGAATAGATAGAATACTAGTCCCCAATTTGGAAAAACTCATGTTACTCATTTAGAGAAATCCAAAGGATTACGTTCAGTGGCGACCCGTCATTCAGGGCAGAGCCCCACTTGTTTTGACACTCACATTTTTAGCAAAAATAAAAAAATAACACAAATGTTGTTGTTTTTTTTGGGGGGGGGTTGGCTGTTTTGCATATTATTTGGCATTATATGGTGGTGAGGCAGCCAGCGAAAATATGGAGCGTAGGGGTTGGTAATGTTCTCTAGTTGTGCCGTGTTTGGCTCAGTTTTCTGTCACTCATGGGGACACTACGTCTGGTACCAGGCACCATGACAGCTGTGAGTTGGGCAGGGAAGTGACCACATGTGGCAAGCATGGATAAGGGGAGAGAGCTTTGGATTATGCATTAAGGGGGTTGAGGTCAGGTCACCTTAAGGGAGAAGGAATGGTTTATTACCCCATCACGTCGTCTTCCTGTCGAACCATAAAATATGTAAGGGTTGGAGAGAAGGAGGAGTGCATCTAAATTGGAGTATATGTACCTGTGTTGGAGGAGACATGTTTTGTCTGATGCAGCTGTGTTGACCCTCTGGGCGAATAAACTTGGGTAAGCATTCATAGTGTCCGTTTAGTGTTTTATCTTGAGAATTAGAACCTAACAGTAGTAAGCTGTTTGTAGCCTTTATGCCTCACCCTAATAATTTTATTCTGGTGACATGATGATCGATGCTTGGCTGCCTTTTGACAAATAAAAATAATCTATTTTGTCCGTAATAATCTCATCATGTAGGCTATACCCACACTGTATCTGCGAGCTGTTAGCTAGAGCTCATGTGCCAATACTAGCGTGGGCAGACTCGCTATAAGACAAATTTTGAAAATTCAATGGAAACCCATTTAACAAGTATTTTTTATTCAGTACATGGGAATTAACCGCAAAATGTATTTTTTATGTGCACTACATCATCACGCACAGCCTTTTACCTGCAACAAGTACATTTGATGGAAACGTATCTCTGGTAGGAAAATAAGCATATTGTTTTTATGCAGATTTTTGAACATATTCACATGAAAATCTGTCGCCAATTGGATGGAAACCTAGCTATGGTTTTAATAAGGTAGTGGTAATATTTCATTCAGTACAGAAATTTGTAGGTAGCTTAATTGACTCTGTCCCGTGGCTCAATTTACCCCATACCTGGGGTGTTGTGCCAAGAGACCACTTGTTTGGACAAGCTATGTTTTCAATCTGTAATGTATACATTCATTCTGATTATTTCCAGGGATAAACAACATCCTGAAATATATGTCGATATCTTTGTTAGAAATAACACTATATTTCCCTTGACAGTGTGATGCTGAATGTAAAACAAATCTAAATGTACCCCACTCTCCCCTACTTTGTAATGCAGTTTAATGAGGTACCGGTTCCTAATCTAACCACTACTGTATGTTTTGATATAGACCAGTTGGTTGTTTAGCAACAAAACCGACAAGTGTAGAAATATGGAGCAAAACAGACGGGGTTGGCTTTGATTGTTGCCAACATCTAAACTATATTTTGCCTTCAAATGTTTATTGAAAACATAAATACATTTGCACAATGAGCACTTGTCGTCTCTCAAATACATCGTTACAGTTGTTGGTAGCTAGCTAGCAAATGTTTTGCCATATTAGCATAGACATGACATGAGTCAAAACATCTGAAAACAAGACATGGTATCAATAACAAGATACAACGAGCTGAAACAAGAAACCTACGATTCCCCACATGGCAGCCTCTTGTTATTGTTGCTAACTATCTGACCGTTCAGAAACATAACATCACCTTCTGCCTCATCGATGTGCGCGCATTATTTTAGTGACGTTTATAAGGCAACAGCCTCACTGTGCAGTGCTCTTACCCAACTTCCACAAGATCCCATATCCACGTCTCAGGGAAGAAGGTACGGACCGTCTGTATGGGTGGCAGACGTGCAGGGGCACCGAATGCTACAGATTGAGCCACTTGAAGTCTGTCCATGACTCGATGGTGGAGGAGGCCTATATAGGGTCCCAATAAAACAAAACATAGTAATTATTCTCGTGTTAGAATCAGCCTGGTCAAACCAGACTGAATGCTGTGGTCACTGGTGATGAATGCAGCGTTCAGACTGGTTTAACCAGGCTATGTTAGAATAACATTTCCCAAGATTCACCAAAGACTTCTGGCAATGACAAGTGTAAGAGATGGTAAGAAGGGCATCTCACCACGTTGGTACTGGTTCCCCTTATAACTTAGGCAGGAAGGTACTCTTAGAACCAGATTAGTTGCCAGCTTCAGTCCCAGTTTCTAGAAATCACAAACAAGAGAGCTGTCACGCCCTGACCATAGTTTGCTTTGTATGTTTTATGTTTTGTTTGGTCAGGGTGTGATCTGAGTGGGCATTCTATGTTGTATGTCTGGTTTGTCTATTTCTATGTGTTTGGCCTGATATGGTTCTCAATCAGAGACAGGTGTTTTGCGTTGTCTCTGATTGGGAACCATATTTAGGTAGCTTGTTTTGTATTGTGGGTTGTGGGTTATTGTCTATATGTAAGTTGCCTGTGTCTGCACTTGTCATTTATAGCGGCACGTTCGTTTTGTATTTGTCTGTTTAGTGTTCCTCTTCGTTTATTAAATAGAAGTATGTATTCGTATCATGCTGCGCCTTGGTCCTCCTCTCTTCCACATTATGACGATCGTGACAAGAGCTCAATATTAATGAATGTCTCAGTTTAATTTTTCTATTCTAAATGTGTGTTTTTTTACTTCCAACTGGCTATTTTAGAAATATAATATTTAAGAAGATGTATGCATGGTAACAGTATGGTAACTGATTCTTACGAGAGAGGAAAAGAGGCTTCAAGTTAAGAGAAAACAAGGCTGAAGTTACCTTAAAAACTTCATGAGGTTCATTTCCCTCCTCAGTTTGTCCTGGGTATGGCATTACATATCTCCTTGGTCTTACATGTAAACATGCTACTGGATCTTCAAGCTGGTAGGGAATGTGTCTTGTCTCCTTGACTGGTAACAAATCAAATATCTGGAATGGGATAATAAGGAGACGGGAAATGACCTTGTTCATTGGGCACCAAACAGAAGGCAGGGACTACTTGGACTTGTCAAATAAGAAATGCTCAGTTTTGTTTTCCATTGCTAAACGTTTTTAATGCTTTCCGTGCCCTAATGAACAGAACCCAGAATATGAACAGAATGTGAACCAATAGGGAGGTGCTTTTCAGTTGATGAAGGTACACCAAATGGCCAACAGTGACCAGACCCACTCCAAGTCTGCCGTTGTCACTTCTTAGTCCCCTGAAGCTGGTTGTATTGCCAGCACCACAACAGCTGTTTATATGGTGGTACTGTATGACCGTTGATATTCACTACACCGAGCTCTGTTACCTTGTCAGCATCCAGCCTCTTCCCTGGCTCCATGATGTGAACACTCTGGTCCACAGCACTGAGGCCACAGAGGGAGCCGGGCTGGGCCGAGAGCTGCAGGGTGTTCTCCTCCCCTGGAACTGCTTGTGAGGGTGAGAACTCCACCGACACCTGGTGCACATGACATACATAAGTGTACATTATACACCTTTATACAAAGAATGATATCTATGTGCATGGAAACACTTGACACTTTTTATACCTTCCATAAAATGAACATAGTATGTTTGTGATGTGCAGAAGTCAGAGGGTATAACACACGAAGAAGCATGCCCACATATACACACACCTTGTGCCTGAAGCATTTCTCAGTGGGAAAGTTCATGCTGTGGGCGATGACAGTCTCACTGGGTAGCATACTGTACACAAGGACCTGTACCACAGGCGCCATCTCCGGAACCACTGCCAACTTCAAAGTAACTTCACCCTCAGTTGCTGTAACGCAAGAGCATGTCACACTGAGTACGTTTACGTGCACAGTAATACTTTGATAGTAAACTGATTATGCAGTAGTCACTTTACTCTGTTTATTTTAATCACGTATGGTCAAAATCGATGAAAGCATACGCCTATTAAAACACAAGGACATATAAACGTTAGGTATGCACAAAATATGCCCCAAAGCATGCATGTGCCAGTTTTCACACAAAAGTTGGTATTTATAAAAACTGATCTTGAAGTGAGAATGTGCTTATTATCCTCCTGCAAACTCCAGACCATGTGAATGCAGTTTCTAGTGGTTAAAGTATTGCATTGCAAGAAGGCAAAAGTAGTTTATAGCCTTGTGCAGGAATAAATGACGCTCATATTCATAACAAAAAACAGGTAGCTACATATAACAAGATGCTATCACTTGCCCTTAGTGAGAAGACCAAACATTTATTTTATCTTTGTAGGAAATGGATGCCTATTTCATTTCATTTCCATGATCATTGCAGAATAAATCCTCACCTTTTCTGACCACATGGTTCCATAGGCTACTCGCGAAATAGCCCATAGGCATACAACAAGTTAGGATAGGATACCGTTCATCCCATCTCTCATTTAATTGGACCCACTTCAGAATAAATAGATGAGCTATTTCAAGTATTTTTTTTATTTAACCTTTATTTAACTAGGCAAGTCAGTTTTAAGAAAAAAATATTATTTACAATGACGGCCTAACCCCCGGCCAAACCCTCCCCTAACCGGGACGACACTGGGCCAATTGTGCGCTGCCCTATGGGACTCCCGATCACCGCCGGTTGTGACACAGCCTGGGAACAAACCAGGGTCTGTAGTGACGCCTCTAGCACTGCAATGCAGTGCCTTAGACCGCAACGCCACTCGGGAGGCGACCGGTTTAGAAACGCAGTTTAATGATAGAACAGACGGTTCACCCTTTTCCTTGACTTTTGTAGGTGTCTGAATACAGTAATGTCGAATTTCTCTTGTGGACAATATTCCATTTATTAACATAATACATATATCATAACCATTGCAGAATACTTTTCCTGGCATGATGAGTTTATAATCCCGAAGTAGCCATACAACAAATTACCATGCGCATCTCTCATTTATTGAGCCTATTAGATAGGCTATTATATTGTAATTTCACGTTTTTACTCCATGCATCAGGCAGGGAGCCCTTAAGACGTGAACAGCAGTTGATATTTTGCATTGAAATGTGTAGGCTACCACTGTAAGTAGGCCTACCGTAGTTTTCATTGTAGACAATGTTTCAGAATTTGTGGGCAGTGCATCATATTTAAGTTCGGGGGGAAAATGAATGCAAAACATTATTGCATTCAAACCATCTGTTCACAGGTCCACTACAATTTGCTATTTTGTCTTTCAGAAACAGTCAGATAGCCTACAGCAAATGTCACTACAAAGAAGCAATTCTGCCAACACCTCCATAGACATTTAATCAAGTTCGCCATTGCTATTTAATTTAGATACTGTTTTAGCCTAATTCCAATACTTTGAAAGTATACAGCCAATAAGGGCGTTACTGTCATCATAAAAGTTGAATGCTGAGCGTTTTCCAGGCGGAGTTATAATGCTCGTTCACCCACGCACAGTTTAACGACAGGTCTGACTCATAACGGGTGTGCGGCTAGTTTATGTATCTCAATATTTATGTGTGTGCAGTCTTTTCTTAAATGGCGCACATGGATATTTAGTGAAACATTTACGCAAAGGTTGTGAATGAGGCCCCTGGTTTTCTGAGCAATCTTTCACATTATTAGGGCATGTGAACACCTTAATCGGTGTTCGAGCAGTGCATTTGATCTGCGGATGTGCTTTCACCATGTCAGCGATCTGCCCTCTTTAGCTCAAGGGAAGGGAGTTCAGAAAGACCCCTTGACTTTTTCCACATTTTGTTATGTTACAGCCTTATTCTAAAACGTCCCCCCCCCCCCCCTCATCAATCTATACACAATACCCAATAATGTCAAAAACAGGTTTTTAGATTTTTTTGTATAAAATGTATAAAAATTAAATATTGAAATATGACATTTACATAAGTATTCAGACCCTTCACTCAGTACTTTGTTGAAGCACCTTTGGCAGCGATTACAGCCTTGTGTCTTCTTGGGTATGACGATGCAAGCTTGGCACACCTGTATTTGGGGAGTTTCTCCCGTTCTCTGCAGGTCCTCTCAAGCTCTATCAGATTAGATGGGGAGCGTCGCTGCACAAGTATTTTCAGGTCCCTCCAGAGATGTTCGATCGGGTTCAAGTCTGGGCTCTATCTGGGCTACTTAAGGACATTCAGAGACTTGTCCCGAAGCCACTCCTGTGTTGTCTTGGCTGTGTGCCACCCAACCATAAAGGCCTGATTGGTGGATTTCTGCAGAGATGGTTGTCCTTCTGGAAGGTTCTCCCATTTCCACAGAGGAACTTTGGAGCTCTGTCAGAGTGACCATCGGGTTCTTGGTCACCTCCCTGACCAAGGTCCTTCTCCCCCGATTGCTCAGTTTGGCCGGATGGCCAGCTCTAGGAAGAGTCTTGGTGGTTCCAAACTTCTTCCATTTAAGAATGATGGAGGCTTGGTTTTTGCTCTGACATGCACTGTCAACTGTGGGACCTTATATAGACAGGTGTGTGCCTTTCCAAATCATGTCCAATCAATTGAAATTACCACAGGTGGACTCCAATCAAGTTGTAGAAACATCTCAAGGATGATCAATGGAAACAGGATGAACGTGAGCTCAATTTCGATGGTCTATTTCTGTTTTTTATTTTTAATACATTTGCAAAAATTTCTAAAAACTTGTTTTCGCTTTGTCATAATTGGTAATTGTGTGTAGATTGCTGAGGATAATTTTTAAAATCCATTTTAGGCTGGAGCGTAACAAAATGTGGAAAAAGTCAACGGGTCTGAATACTTTTCCGAATGCACTGTATGTGATTTTTCTTGGGTCACTATAACTATATCTATTTTGCCAATTGGATTGATCCCCTCTACCACACGGAACCCCACTAATCTACCGACGGAAACGCACGAGGTGGCTAAAAACAGACCTCCATCCTATGCTAGCTTGCTACCCATGGCCCGGCTAGCTGTCTGAATCGCCGTTACCCCAACCAACCTCACTACTCACTGGACCCTTATGATCACTCGACTAAGCATGCCTCGCCTTAATGTAAATATGCCTTGTCCATTGCTGTTCTGGTTAGTGTTTATTGGCTTATTTCACTGTAGAGCCTCTAGCCCTGCTCATTATACCTTATCCAACCTTTCAGTTCCACCACCCACACATGCGATGACATCACCTGGTTTCAATGATGTTTCTAGAGACAATATCTCTCTCATCATCACTCAATACCTAGGTTTACCTCCACTGTATTCACATCCTACCATACCTTTGTCTGTACATTATACCTTGAAGCTATTTTATCGCCCCCAGAAACCTCCTTTTACTCTCTGTTCTGGACGTTCTAGACGACCAATTCTCATAGCTTTTAGCCGTACCCTTATCCTACTCCTCCTCTGTTCCTCTGGTGATGTAGAGGTGAATCCAGGCCCTGCAGTGCCTAGCTCCACTCCTATTCCCCAGGCGCTCTCTTTTGATGACTTTTGTAACCGTAAAAGCCTTGGTTTCATGCATGTTAACATTAGAAGCCTCCTCCCTAAGTTTGTTTTATTCACTGCTTTAGCACACTCTGCCAACCCGGATCTCCTAGCCGTGTCTGAGTCCTGGCTTAGGAAGACCACCAAAAACTCTGAAATCTTCATCCCTAACTACAACATTTTCAGACAAGATAGAACGGCCAAAGGGGGCGGTGTTGCAATCTACTGCAGAGATAACCTGCAGAGTTCTGTCCTACTATCCAGGTCTGTACCCAAACAATTTGAACTTCTACTTTTAAAAATCCACCTCTCTTAAAACAAGTCTCTCACCGTTGCCGCCTGCTATAGACCACCCTCTGCCCCCCGGCTGTGCTCTGGACACCATATGTGAACTGATTGCCCCCATTTATCTTCAGAGCTCGTGGAGCTAGGCGACCTAAACTGGAACATGCTTAACACCCCAGCCATCCTACAATCTAAGCTTGATGCCCTCAATCTCACACAAATTATCAATGAACCTACCAGGTACCACCCCAAAGCCGTAAACACGGGCACCCTCATAGATATCATCCTAACCAACTTGCCCTCTAAATACACCTCTGCTGTTTTCAACCAAGATCTCAGTGATCACTGCCTCATTGCCTGCATCCGTAATGGCTCAGTGGTCAAACGACCTCTGACTGATCACTGTGAAACGCTCCCTGAAACACTTCAGCGAGCAGGCCTTTCTAATCGACCTGGCCGGGGTATCCTGGAAGGATATTGACCTCATCCCGTCAGTAGAGGATGCCTGGTTATTTTTTTAATGCCTTCCTCACCATCTTAAATAAGCATGCCCCATTCAAGAAATTTAGAACCAGGAACAGATATAGCCCTTGGTTCTCTCCAGACCTGACTGCCCTTAACCAACACAAAAACATCCTATGGCGTTCTGCATTAGCATCGAACAGCCCCCGTGATATGCAACTTTTCAGGGAAGCTAGAAACCAATATACACAGGCAGTTAGAAAAGCCAAGGCTAGCTTTTTCAAGCAGAAATTTGCTTCCTGCAACACAAACTCAAAAAAGTTCTGGGACACTGTAAAGTCCATGGAGAATAAGAACACCTCCTCCCAGCTGCCCACTGCACTGAAGATAGGAAACACTGTCACCACTGATAAATCCATTATAATTGAGAATTTCAATAAGCATTTTTCTACAGCTGGCCATGCATTCCCCCTGGCTACCCCTACCCCGGTCAACAGCACTGCACCCCCCACAGCAACTCTCCCAAGCCTTCCCCATTTCTCCTTCTCCCAAATCCAGTCGGCTGATGTTCTGAAAGAGCTGCAAAATCTGGACCCCTACAAATCAGCCGGGCTGGACAATCTGGACCCTTTCTTTCTAAAATGATCTGCCGAAATTGTTGCAACCCCTATTACTAGCCTGTTCAACCTCTCTTTCGTGTCGTCGGAGATTCCCAAAGATTGGAAAGCAGCTGCGGTCATCCCAAACTTCAAAGGGGGGGGGGGGGACACTCTTGACCCAAACTGCTACAGACCTATATCTATCCTACCCTGCCTTTCTAAGGTCTTCGAAAGCCAAGTCAACAAACAGATTACCGACCATTTCGAATCCAACCATACCTTCTCCGCTATGCAATCTGGTTTCAGAGCTGGTCATGGGTGCACCTCAGCCACGCTCTAGGTTCTAAACGATATCTTTACCGCCATCGATAAGAAACAATACTGTGCAGCCTTATTCATTGATCTGACCAAGGCTTTCGACTCTGTCAATCACCACATCCTCATCGGCAGACTCGATAGCCTTGGTTTCTCAAATGATTGCCTCACCTGGTTCACCAACTACTTCTCTGATAGAGTTCAGTGTGTCAAATCGGAGGGCCTGTTGTCCGGGCCTCTGGGAGTCTCTATGGGGGTGCTTCAGGGTTCAATTCTTAGACCGACTCTCTTCTCTGTATACATCAATGATGTCGCTCTTGCTGCTGGTGAGTCTCTGATCCACCTCTATGCAGACAACACCATTCTGTATACTTCTGGCCCTTCTTTGGACACTGTGTTAACAACCCTCCAGACGTGCTTCAATGCCATACAACTCTCCTTCCGTGGCTTCCAATTGCTCTTAAATACAAGTAAAACTAAATGCATGCTCTTCAACCGATCGCTGCCTGCACCTGCCCGCCCGTCCAGCATCACTACTCTGGACGGTTCTGACTTAGAATATGTGGACAACTACAAATACCTAGGTGTCTGGTTAGACTGTAAACTCTCCTTCCAGACTCACATCAAACATCTCCAATCCAAAGTTAAATCTAGAATTGGCTTCCTATTTCGCACCAACGCATCCTTCACTCATGCTGCCAAACATAACCTTGTAAAACTGACCATCCTACCAATCCTCGACTTTGGCGATGTCATTTACAAAATAGCCTCCAATACCCTACTCAATAAATTGGATGCAGTCTATCACAGTGCCATCCGTTTTGTCACCAAAGCCCCATACACTACCCACCAGTGCGACCTGTACGCTCTCGTTGGCTGGCACTCGCTTCATACTCGTCGCCAAACCCACTGGCTCCAGGTCATCTACAAGACCCTGCTAGGTAAAGTTATCTCAGCTCGCTGGTCACCATAGCAGCACCCACCTGTAGCACGCGCTCCAGCAGGTATATCTCTCTGGTCACCCCCAAAACCAATTACTCCTTTGGCCGCCTCCTTCCAGTTCTCTGCTGCCAATGACTGGAACGAACTACAAAAATCTCTGAAACTGGAAACACTTATCTCCCTCACTAGCTTTAAGCACCAGCTGTCAGAGCAGCTCACAGATTACTGCACCTGTACATAGCCCATCTATAATTTAGCCCAAGCAACTACCTCTCCCCTACTGTATTTATTTATTTTGCTCCTTTGCACCCCATTATTTCTATCTCTACTTTGCACATTCTTCCACTGCAAATCTACCATTCCAGTGTTTTACTTGCTATATTGTATTTCCTTCGCCACCATGGCCTTTTTTTTTGGCCTTTACCTCCCTTATCTCACCTCATTTGCTCACATTGTATATAGACTTATTTTTCTACTGTATTATTGACTGTATGTTTGTTTTACTCCATGTGTAACTGTTGTTGTATGTGTCGAACTGCTTTGTTTTATCTTGGCCAGGTCGCAATTGTAAATGAGAACTTGTTCTCAACTTGCCTACCTGGTTAATTAAATAAAGGTGAAGTAAAAATAAAATAAAGAAATAAATGTGTCTTAGAAGTAGTTTTCACTTCCAAAAATAGCATGTTCACTGAGGTAGAACATTTGTTTTGATTGACGATTTCTGCATTCATCAGACTGCCATCGGTAACCTGATTTCAGACATCCATGTAAACAGTATTATTGGGGAACTTGTTCTTCTTGCAAAGCGTTTTAATCTAAGTATTATCTTATTCTGAGTATCCACAACAATCGCATTATTGTGTGCATGTAATCGTACATTGTCATTGTCATCAAACACCTTCAAGTATGTTCATAATTAATTAATGAAACTCCCTCACCAGGACTCCCGTGCTGCACGGTAACCTTCATATGTCCATGCTGAACTATCACCCCTCTGGATAAGGCCTGGAGGAGGGAAAGGGTAAAACACTTGTCCCAGTTATTCCATCAAGTCAGCAAGAATATGATGAGAAGTACTGGTGTTGTATAGAGACATCCTTCCTTTGAAGATGAGAGGCTGGGACTATGTCTGAAATGACCCTGGTCAAAAGTAGCACACTAGAGAATAGGGTGCCATTTTGGACTCACCCTGGGTTTGCAGTTTGTCACAACTTGTTCCTGGTTCTACTCACCAGGTAGATGACATCCACTGAGCCCTTTGGGACGGTCTCCCCTACGATGGCATACTGGATGGTGATTGACACTTCCTCCCAACATGCCAGTGGGTTTTCCATCTTCTGAATAGCCAGAGAGCTGGATGTTTTACTGTGAGGGGCAGTGGGCTGGATCAGTGAGAGTTTGTGTTGCCCTCTTTTGAAATAGGGGACCCTGTATCTACTGCTCTCCGTTTGTGGTGTGTTGCTTACCTGGAAAGCAACAGAGGGAAGAGAGAGTATAACTTAAAGCCCAATCCCAAATCGACCCTTAGACCCTATACAATATACTTGTGGAGATCTGAGAGGATTTGACAGTTGGAAATATGGTAACTAACATTTCCACCGTGCCTTCTGATAGGCTAGGTGGAAGTTTCACCATATTGCTTATTATACCAATGGATTTTTCTAAGATCTCCACAAGAGCATGATAGACCCTAGAGGGTAGGGTCAAGTGAGTGATTTGGGGTTGAGCATAAAGAGTCTTCAGAGTCTTTCAAAACCTAGACGGACTTTCAAAACCTCATACTTACTATAAGGTTAATATTCTCTTTGGGCATACTGGTTGTGTTGAGGGAGAAACTGGCAATACCATGACTGTCCGTGGTCAGGTTCTGGAGATGATGTGAGGACCAGTCTTTCTCCTCCAAAAGGTAGACTAACATGTCTGAGATAGGTGTGTTGTTGAAGTGAACAACATTTATCTGAGGAAAAAGGGGGGGAAAGTTGTAAGTAGTGATGCTACATGTGTCACTGTTACCTACCATTGGTAGTTAAGTAAACAGGAATGTCAAAGACAAATGGCATCTACAATTCAACTAAGTCTAAGAAACAATATCACTGTATTTGGACGCACCTTGCCCTCGATAATTGATCCATGCTCATAGATTTTGGGTGTGTCAACAAATGTGAGTTTTCCAATCACATAGGAGAGCTCAATGTGTTTTTCCTTTGACTGTGTAATACCTGTCAAAGGAAAACAAAAGAAAATAGGATGGTTTATTTCACAACTACACACGCCACCATGATGCACATTGGCAGTTCACAATGCAGAAGCTGAATTCCAGCGCAGCTTACTCAACGTATTAAAAACATGATTACAAACGAAGACATGAATAAAAACAGCATAATATGAGGATGTAGCACCAAAAGTCAAATACGCAGGTCATGCCAATCTTTATAATGTAATTAAACATGCAATCTTGACATTATGTAATTCACTCTCAAGAAAAAAAAACTGTTTTCATTTGACTTCAGGCAAATGTTGTCATCACTTCTACCGTCTCCAAATTCTTATGATAAATTACTTGCCTGTCCCCTCCTCCTCTACTTTGGCATTAAAACTCAGCCTGTCTATGAGCATTTTCTCGCCTGCATCCTTTGTGAAAATGAACATGTTGAAGACATGAGAAGCACAGCCAGTTTGGTCCATCTGGGAAAAGCAAGCAAAACCACACACATTAAGAAATGATTTAAATAAATGAACCAGATCACATTCAAATGTAATATGATGGTAAAAACAAGTATATAGTTTCTTCAGGAAAGCATACAGACCTCTATTGACTCTTTATGGCAGGGGGGTGTATAATCAGGAACTCCTTCTGGATTTTTCTCATCAATTCTTATTGGTATCAATACATTGTGCCCTAAGGGTCGGCACAACTCTACCTCTGCTTTACCAGGTACAGGCTGCCCATACGTGTATCTGATTTGATTTCATAATAAAACACATACAAAACATAAAACATCATACATTTCCTACTTAGAGAGACGTAGTATATTCTAAACCTTTTATGAGACATTACAACGGCTCATACATGCCTCCTTACAACTATGCATTATACCTGCAGGCTTTCTTTAAGTCAAGTGTTTTCAACATTGCCAATGCATCTGTACCTGTATTCATAAAGTCTCTCAGTGTATGAGTGCTGATCTAGGATCAGTGTAAACTTCTGTATCAGAATGAACAAGGTCACATGGACAGGAGAGACCTGATCGTAGGTCAGCAATCCCACTCTGAGAGGCTTTATGAATATAAGCCCGGCTGTTCATGTAAATGCCACTGTCCCAAACGTTTTAATTCTCAGGGTACTCATAAGAACATTTTATGACATTGAGCAGTAGCATTGTAGGTCTTCAATTAGTATTTGTAATTAGCACAGACCTGGGTTCAAATACATGCATATTTAAGGATTTGTATTTTAAATACATATTTTCTGCGTATTTGAGTATTTTTCAAATAATAAGGCCCAATCAAAAACTTCTAATTCCTAGATTATTTTCAAATACTTGTTTCTAAATACACGATTTCAAATATCCCCAGGACCAAACAGAACTGGGTTGAAATGCATGGAGTATTCAAGTATTTGAATTTGAATCAAGGTCTGCATTAGCGAAATGCGATTAATTAGACAGTGACAAATAGTGGAGTTAAAAATAGTCTTGTAACTACAGTGCATTACAGAACAGAGATAGTGTTGACTCACGTTGCACACACTTCTACTTTATACTCCTCTTGAACAAAGCTGATCTCATCGGCGAGGATCATTTTGATCTCAAACTTTGGCAAAACTAGAGATAAGAGAACAGCAGGCAACTCATGAATGTTCCAGAAATGTGATGCATTGATTCAACTTCCAGATCCATAATATTACCTAGCATGAAAGGTCAAATAAAGAAGCTCTACTTACCATACTTTTCTACCTTGAAGCGATGGTATATTTTGTTTTCACCAATCCACACTACAATAGCATAGGATCCTACGGGTGCTTCAGAGTTCAGGGGGTAAGAAAGCTGCAGAATGTTGCCACTGGATGTAGTATTGACCCACTGTCCAATCCTGTTCTGATGAACATTCTGTTGGTTCATAGAACAAGGGACACATGTAGCAGGGTGCAACATTGTGAAACATTCACATACAAAGGATGTTATGTAGGCCAAACATGCCTGTCTGACATGAAGAGTAAAGAGTCACATCAGCTCTATTCATGACATTTCTATCTGCAACGTTCTGAAGTTTGCTTGCTGAAGGTGGCCCAGATGTGATCACATAAAGCT